>NW_006408938.1:172408-179733 GCF_000296735.1 Chrysochloris asiatica | reverse complement strand
AGAGGTAACATATGATCAAGAGCCAGTGATACTGAAAGAAGAAGTCCAAGATGTATTGAAGAGATTAGCAAAGAAAAAGACTCCAGGAATTAATAGAATACAAATTGAAATCTTTTTTAAACTTATGAATCACTTGAGGCACTCATCTATTTATGTCAAGAAATTTGGAAAACAACTACATGGCCAGCTGACTGGAAGAGATCCAAAACAGTGCCCATTACAAAGAAAGGTGCCCCGATGGAATGCAGAAACCATTGGACAATATCATTACTATCTCATGAAAGTAGAATTTTGCCAAAGATAGTCCAAAAACAGAAGTAAGTGTACATTGACAGACAGAGAACTGCCAGAGTTTCAAGCTGGATTCGGACAAGCACATTGCTGATGTAAGATGGATTTTGGATGAAATCTGAGGATACCAGGAAGATACTTATCTGTGCTTTATAACTATGAAAAGGCTTTCAATTGTGTGTAACATGCCAAGTAACATTGTGAAGAATGATTATCTGAAACACTTAATTTTGCTCATGAGGAACCTGTACAGTTCAACAACCTGAAGCAGTTGTTCAAACTGAACAAGGAAATACCGAATGGTTTAAAATTAGGAAAAGTGTGCACCAGAGTTATATTTTTTCAGCATATTTATTCAATCTGTATGCTGAATGCATATTCTGAGAAGATGGATTATATGAAGAAAAATGTTGCATCAGGATTGGAGGAAAACTCATTAATGACTTGTGATATGCAGATGATACAACCTTGCTCGCTGACAATAAAATGAACTTAAAGTACTTATCGATAAAGATCAAAAACCACAGCCTTAGGTCTGGCTTTCACCTCAATATAAAGACAACAAAACTCCTTACCACTGGACCGATAAACAACATCAAGATAATAGAGAAAATATTAAACTTGTCAAATATTTTATTTTGCTAAGATCAACAATCAACACTCATGGAAGCATCAATCAAGAAATCAAACGATGTATTGCATTAAGCATATCTGTTGTATAAGAACTCTTTAAAATGGCCAAGAGCAAAGATGTCAGTTTGAGGACTAAGGCATATCTGACTCAAGCCATGTTATTTTCAGTAACCTGATATTCATGAAAGTTTGGAAAGTGAATAAGGAAGACCATAGAAGAATTGATGCATTTCAGTTATGGTGTTGGAAGCTAATATTAAAAGCACCATGGACTTCCAAAAGAACAAACCAATCTGTGTTGGAAGAAGTACAGCCAGAATGCTCCTTGGAAGCCAGGATGGCCAGACTTCATCTTTCATACTCTCATATGTCAGGAGGGACCAGTCACTGGATAAGGATATCATATTTGGTAAAGTGGATGGTTGGAGAAAAACAGGAATACCCCCAACTAGATGGATTGGCACAGTGGCATCAGCAATGGACTAAAAGTACCAATAATTGTGAGGTTGGTGCAGGACCGAGCAGTGTTTCATTCTGTTGTGCATAGCATTGCTATGACTTGGTACTGATTCAATGGCACCAAACAACAACAACAGAAACAGGTTGCTCAAATCGTTCAGCCATTCTGAAGGAGAGAGAGATGCCGCTTTCTGCTCATGTAAGACCTGCAACCTCAGAAACTCTATGCAGGGCTGCTATGATTCACAACTAACTCAAAGGTACACAGGAGCAGCAGAAGCAGCAGAAACATCTTTCGCATTACGGTTCTTTAGTTCCAGGGAGAAAACAATCCTGGATTCATTCCATTCTCAGCAGAATAGGCCTAAAACAATAAAGCACCATTCCTGATCTGCTCTGATCCCAGGACCTTGACTGAATTACTCCAGAGAAATTTACCATTTGCCCCACCATCAGAATATCCCAGTTTTTTCATCATATTTTACACTCTTCCTGAAGATATCAATTATCTTACATGATTTTTCTCTCACTCACTGTACTAGATAGGAGTCCTAGTGTAGCACTGCAGTTTAATGCACTGGACTACAAAGTCAGTTTGAACCACAAGGTTGGTGGTTGGCAAGTTCACCAGTCGCTCCTCAGAAACAGGGTTCCTATAGGTCCGAACTAACTCAATAGCACTTAACAACAACAACAACATAACTGGATAAGGAGTCCTTCAGTGGCTCTATAGGATAAGCTCTTGACCATAAGGTTGATTTGAACCACATGTTCTGTGGTTCAACCTCACCAGGTGCTACTTGGAAACAGGGTAGCTATGAGTTGGAACTGATTCAACAGCTCTTAACAACAACAACAGCAACATTCTAGAAAGACTCTCCACTGGAGATTGTTTATTGGAAACAATCCTAAAATTATTAAGCCAGCTTTAACTGAATTACTATTTGCTTTTAATTAAAACCTGTTGTTATTGTTAAGTGCCTTTGCATCAGTTCTGACTCTAATGGCTCTGTATAGGGTTTCCAAGAAGTGGCTACCCCTCTTCAATTAGAGATTTGTACAGTTTGTAGAAGATAAAATTTTTTGCCTCAAGGTGTTCCCTTCTTTGCTACTGTTGTTAAAGTGTTGTCCGGTAGATTCTGACTCATAGTAACCTTATATGGGGATTCTGAGTTTATAAATCTTTACAGGAATAGAAAGCCTCATCTTTCTCCCATGAGCAGCTGATGGACTCAAACCACTGACATTGTGGTTCACAGCCCAGTGCTTACTGTACCTTGCTCCCTAATTCTATCTTCAGGCACACCTAAATTAATAACCTTTAGTCAATAATGGCACTTAAGCCTTAACTAAAGTCTTATTATGGAATAATGGTGGCAGTAGTGGGTAAGAACTGAACTCTGAACCATAAATTGTTGGTTCAAGCCAAGTAGCAACTCCACATGAGAAAAAAAGAGGCTCTCTTCTGCAAAGATTTACAGCCTCTGAAGCCCTATGTACAGGATCACTAGACAGGTCACTTTGACATCACCATATGAGTTATATGTGTCTGCTGAGGAGTTTATGGTTTTTGTCCATTTGCTCTGTCTTTCTAACATATTATTCATTTCAATTAATCTCAAAGGCCCAGAGCAGGAGTCACTATGGGAAACGATGGCCTGTCTGAAGAAATTCCACTGAGCTTCTGGAGAAACAACTAGGATACTCCCTGCCTTGTTACTGCTACAATGTCTTCATGAGATGATAATTGTAATAGAATTGACATAAAAATAAATGGAATATATTGTAAACCTGAGAAATACTACTCAGAATGGTCATTGTTGATCTTCAGCATTGTTCCTGTTTATTTAACTAAGATGTACAGTAGGCAGTCCAAAATCCTTGCCCCTACTTTCATCCAAATCTGTGTCTAAGATTCACAACATTAAACATCCACTTTACAACGCCCAATCCACAAAACTCCATTCCCTAATTATTTTCAGGTTTTATAGGCACCATTAAGGAGAAGTTAGCCAACCTCCCACTGTAAGCAGTCTAGGCTATTTCACTTTATAACAGGAAAAACCTATTGAGAATACCTTCTTGCTCCCAGCTGCAAGCTGAATGACATTAATCAAGTAGTATATGTCTTGCAAAAATAAAATATCACCATACATGAGTAGATTTTTGGTAAATATGTCTCCTTAGAATAATTTATTGAAGCAAAATTCTTAAAACATCATGATATTTTGGTTTAGTGCAACATACTATATATAAACTACATATGATATTCCTTCTATGGACCTCCTTTGGGGTGGTGGTGGTTATGTGCCGTGGAGTCACTTCTGACTCATAGAGACCCTGTAAAGGGTTACTGAGGCTGTACATCTTTACAGAAGCAGAAAGCCTCATCTTTCTTCCATGGAACTGCTTGTAGTTTTGAACTGCTGACCTTGAGGTTAGCAGCCCATCTAATAACCACTCTGCTACCAGAGCTCTTTCTTTGTGTAGGGGTAAATGAAGGTGTTCTAACTAAACATAATCTGGCTTTGAAATAAAGATTATATTACTGGGATAAGTGACTATCTCTGGTAGCGTAGTGGTTAAGAATCAGGCTGCTAACCTCAGGGTCAGCAGTTCGAAACTACTAGCTGTTCCGGAAGAGAAAGATGAGGCTTTCTGCTCCCATAAAGATTTACAGCCTTAGAAACCCTGTACAGGGTTGCTATAAGTCGGAACCGACTCCATGGCATACAACAACAAAACAAAATAGAAGCCATTAAACATTCTATATGCATAGTTGAGTGCATCACAGAATTTAAATATAACGTATGTTAGATGTAGGCTTAGATGTTAGAGGTGAAGCATATTTAATGGCTGATATAATTGGAGTCAAATTAACCCAAATCACATCATTTTATTTCTCAATATTCAAAGTTCCAACAATAGGATTTTCAATAACGGAGTCAGGGTCTTTAGCTGCTAGAGTACTGGGAAATATATTTAACACTCATCCCCTTTCACCTTCTACAGTGGTAGGTGTGGCCCACCTCCCACAAAAAAATCCCAAATGAGAAATTAACCTCAAATAGGCAGCTTCTTAAAATGACATGACATCAAAAAGCAATCTATAACATATAGATGTTTTTAAATGTTTTCACTTTCAAAATTTACCATACTGAAGTTAAAATTAACTCCAAAAACTGTTGTTGTTAGGTGCCATTGCATTGGTTATGATTCACAGTGACCGTAAGCACAACATAACGAAACACTGCCTGACCATGTGCCATCCTCACAATGGTTGTTTCATGTGAGCCCATTGATGCTGTCACTGTGTCGATCCAACTTGTTGGGGATCTTCCCCTTTTTTGATGACCCTCCACTTTTTTAAGCATGATATTCTTCCCCAGGCACTGGTCTCTTCAGCTATTATGCACAAAGCATAATGAGAGGAAAAAGTCTCACCATACTGGCTTCTAAAGGACATTCTAGATGTACTTCTTCAAACAGATTTGTTTGTTGTTTTAGTAGCCCATAGTACTTCCAATATTCATTTTCAACACCATAATTCAAATGCACTGATTCTTGTGGTCTTCCTTATACATTGTTGACTTTAAATGCATATGAGGTAACTGAAAATACCATGGCTTTGGTAAGGAGCACCTTAGTCCTCAAACTGACATCTTAGCTTTGGAACAATTTAAAGAGGTCTTGTGCAGCAGATAATGTGTAATGCCATACGTCATTTGATTTCTTGACTGCTGTTTTCATTAGCATTGATTATGGAGCCAAGCAAATTTAAGTCTTTGACAACTTTAATTTTTCTCCATTTGTCATGATTTTATTTATTGGTTCAGTTGTGAGGATTTTGTTTTCTGTACATTAAGGTGTAATCCATATGGAAGGCTGTGGTCTTTGATCATCAGTAAATATTTTCGCTCATCTTCACTTTCAGCAAAGTTCATATCATCTGCATATCACAGGCTGTTAATGAGTCTCCCTCCAATTCTTATGCCTCATTCTTATTCATATATTCCAGCATTCAGATTGTTTCCTCAGAATATAGACTTAATAAGTATGGAGAAATGATACAACCCTGATGCACACATTCCTGATTTTAAAGACTGCAATAATCTCTTGTTCTGATATAGAGACTATCTCTTGGTCTATGTACAGTTTCCTCATGAACACAATTAAGTGTTTTGGAAAACTCATTCTTTGCAATGATATCCATAGTTTGTTAGATCCTCATAGTCACATGCCTTTTTGTAGTCAAGAAAACCTAAGTAAACGTCTTTCTGGTAGTCTCTGCTTTTAGCAAATATTCATCTAATGTCAGCAATGACACTACTTCTTTAACAGTCTCTAATGAAGCTGATTTGAATTTTACTTGTATGTGATATTAATGACATTTTTCAATGGTTTTCACATCTGTTGGGTCATGTTTATTTTAAATGGTCACAAATATGGATCTCTTCTAATTGGTTGGCCAGCTAACTATCTTCAAAAAATTTGACAAATGAGCACCTCCAGTGCTTCATTATTTTGTTGAAGCATTTCAATTTATATTCCACTAATTCCTGGAGCCTTGATTTTTTGGCTAATGTCCTCAGTACTGCTTGGACTTCTTCCTTCAATAGCATCAGTTCTTCATTGTATGGTCCCTCTTGAAATGATTGAATATTAATCATACCTTTGGGGTACAATTATCTTGTTTATTCCTTCTAACTTCTTTTGATGTTTCCAGCATCATTCAATATTTTGCAAATAGAATCCTTCAATATTCCAAGGTGAGGCTTGAATTTTTTTCAATTATTTTAGCTTGAGAAATGCTGAACGTGTTCGTCCATTTGAGTTTTCCTGCTCCAGGTCTTTGCACATTTGTTTATAATACTTGATTTTGTCTTCTCAAGCTCCCATTTAAAAATTCCTATTTGACTGTTTCACTGCATTTCTTTCAGTTGCTTTAACTTTTCTACACTCAAGAACATGTTTAAGAATCTCCTCTGACATCAACTTTCTTCTTTTCCTGTCTTTTTAATGGCATCTTGCTTTCTTGATGTCATCCCACAATTTCTTTTGTTCAATTAGCCAATAGACAAATGCAGATCAAGACAACAATAAAATATCATCTCACTCCAGCAATAATAGCAAAGTTTCAAAGAACAGAAAAGAAATACCAGTGAGTGTGTTGAGACACAGGGACTCTCCTACACTCCTGGTGGGGCTGCAAAATGATGCAACCACTGTGACAAATGGTATTGTAATCCATCAATCCCTCAGTTGGTATAGATCCTCAAGAAATAAGAACTGTGCCAAGAATAGATATATTCACATCCATTTTCATTAAAACACTATTCACACTAACAAATAGTTGGAGACAGCTTAAACGTCCCATAAGCGGAAAAGTGTATAAACAAACTATGGTACATACACACAATGGCATACTATGTAACAGTGAAGAGCAACGATGACTCTCCGTGAACCTGTAGGACATTATACTGAGTAAAATCAGTCAATCACAAAAGAACAAATATTGTATGATATAATTATTGTAAAAAATAAAATATTCTGATACTAAAGAAACATGGAGAAGAAGGAATGCTGAGGTGGGGCTTGATGGCAGATTAGGGAGAAGCACAGTGTAGGTCTCCACCAACAATAACACAGAATACTGGATAAAGCAGTTTTAGGGGATGATCCAAGAACTCTGAACTACACAGAAAAGAATATTTAGAAAAAGCAAAGGCTTGCTGCTAGTGGGATTTGTAGCAGAAGCAAGAAAAGTGGTGTTTTCTGATTTGCGGCTGTCAGTGGCTCCCAGAGCAGCCATATTGGGTGTGACAGAATGGGGTTGTATCAAAAGCACACTCTTACCACCACAGAAGTCTGACCGATTGTCAGAGAAAAGGTGTGAGCATGTTGTTTTTCTCTTCATTGGTCTCACACTGTCTGTGCACCTC
>NW_006408938.1:166430-167783 GCF_000296735.1 Chrysochloris asiatica | reverse complement strand
AGAACAAGGCAAATAGAGTAACACTAAGGTAGGTTTGCATGGCCTAAATGAGACGGTGATAAATAGTGATGTATGCCCAACCTTGGAATAACCAGTTTCTGTGATACAGGGATTGAGGCATAGTCTGAATAGGTAAAACAGGGGAAATAATGTTAAGATGCTTGACTTATTAATATTGGTTTCCCTTGTCTACTATTGTAAAATAGACACTTTAGTGGGTTAGAAAGGAATATGGGAAAACCTGATTGCAGAACGCTTGTAAGCCCATCTTCAGCTTATACCTGACTGGAATACCTAAAAGGAGTTCTAGAACTTGCCCAGTGAAATGGGTTTCTTGCAGAACCTTTATAGTGTATAGGACCTTAGATGGAATCCTGAGCCCTAACCAGAATCTCCTGAGGTGGGACATTTCCAATTTAAAGAACAAGCAGAACAACCTGGAGCATCTAGAGGAACAGAAGATGTTTCTTGAAAGAAAGACCAGCAGGAAAAATCCAAAACTAAAATGGCAGTCTGATTGGCTACTGCAAGAACAAGCAAGTTGTTCACCAAGGAGGCATCAAGGCAAACAAGTCCCTTCACGACAAATCTCCCTCCAATACTGAAACTCAAGAGCAGGCATGTAAGTTTGCTGACAACTACGTTGGTCTACTGTTGAGTGGAAGAGGGGGAAAGGCATCAATAAAGATACGGGCTGAATTTGACCATGTTCCATAGACTACTGTTGATCTGGAGATGAGAGAGAGAAGAGGAAGGTCTGGTTGTTCCTAAGTGTGGTGAGATATGGGGACTCCTGAGTCCATGGACAAGGACATAGCCACGGAGGGATAGAGCTGAAAGTGAAGCATCCAACTGATATGCAGTGAGGAGAGATGCACAAGAATGCCAAAACTTGCAGATAATACATACTTGACCTAGTTTCGATGACTTGATGATCAGAACTCAACTAGAGGAAGATAAAAAAAAATTTGATACAGGAAATAAATGTCAATTGCTACAATTTGATGAACTTGACCTATACTTATGGATGTAGTAGCTCAAAATACCAAATGAGAGTGAAGGAGTCTTCACATCAAGGATCAATCCTATCCCCTGTGTACACTGGGTTGTTAGGGATAGGCAACTTAGACATTGGCTACCTAAAACAGGGGAGGGGGCTCAATAAAGGTATGAAGTGACTTGCTTACAAGTTTTCAAGAGGGAGTTTAGTTTTAGTTTTAAAACCTCTACTAAATAGTTTTCATTTTGTCTAGACGGGTATGGTGAAAGGAGATGGGGATAAGATTCTTATGATTCAATAGTGAGTAATTGTTATCATGACTAATTGTGACTGTGACAATTGTAAAGGTAGAA
>NW_006408938.1:163912-165005 GCF_000296735.1 Chrysochloris asiatica | reverse complement strand
TGAAGAAAAGATTGAAATTTTCAAAGATTTTATTTTACTTGTGCAAAACTATGTGGGAGCCTTGTCTGACTTCACCTGGCTTCACAAGAGGGAAAGAGAATCAAACTCAAAGCACAGTCCCATGCTGATTCTTAAGAAGTGGAGATCAGACATGCATCCCCCCTACAACCTTCTTTACCCTGTTCTGACAGCAACCACTCCTCCCACAGCATTCTATGTATCACATCTGGGTTTGATATTCTATTGTAATGGACACAGAACTCATAACAATATTCATGATTATGGGGTTATTAAGGAAGTAAACAGAGTACTATTTTAATCAAAAACAACTTAGCAAACTGCAGTTCTCCAAACAAGAACCCTGCTTGTCTGCCCTACTGCAGGCATGTCTCACTTTTGTCTTCTGCCTCTCAGCCATGTGGCCTCCTGGTGTCTGGCTTGCTCAGGAAAGCATTACAAATCACTTTTACCTAATTTGTGAATACCCATAGAGCACATTATGTAAACCAGTCTCCTACCAGTAGGCATTCGGCTTTACTAGTCCATGAGCCTAGATCCCACAGCTGCTTTATCTCACTATGATATGTATGCTGTCACCTCTTAAGCATCACTTCTTTTCTAGATAGGGATCTCACACTCTACTCGTGCTATTCCTTCTTGATGGTCTTGGAATCATCTTTTCCTGCTTCTGAGATGACTCCTTTTAAACCTAGCTGGGTGGAAACACTAACCATTCCCAATCTTAGAGTCCTGCATACTTTTTTTGCATGGCCCTACCCAATAACTTCAGGAGAAGTTATTTCTACTCCTGTAAAAATTTACATCCTCAGAAATCCTATGTGGGGTCACTATGAGTTAGAACCAACACAATAGCACTCAACCACCACCACCCAGTCACTTGGAAATAATTAAGAAGCCATTGGATAGAAAACCCATATCAAGTAAATTCAAGGTACCACAACTTGTATACACAGTCAATGCTCATGGAAGTAACAGCCAAGCAAATGAACATGTTGCATTAGGCAAATCTTCAAAAGATCCTTTTAAAGTGTTACAGAGCAAAGATGTCAATTTGATGACTAAGGTGTGCCTG
>NW_006408938.1:162530-163812 GCF_000296735.1 Chrysochloris asiatica | reverse complement strand
CTCATGGAAGTAACAGCCAAGCAAATGAACATGTTGCATTAGGCAAATCTTCAAAAGATCCTTTTAAAGTGTTACAGAGCAAAGATGTCAATTTGATGACTAAGGTGTGCCTGAACAATGCCATGGTTCTTTTAGTCATCGCATATGCATGCAAAAGATGTACAGCAAATTAGGAAGATTGAGGAAGCATTGATGCATTTGAATTATGGTATTGGAGAAGAATATTGAAAGTACTATGGACTACCAGAGAATGAACAAATCTATTTAGGAAAAAATACAGCTGGAGTGTTCCTAAGAAGCAATGATGGCAAGATTGTCAAGTAATTTGTACATGTGTCAGAAAGAACCAGTCCCATGTTTGGTAAAATGGAGCTTCAGAGCCCAATGAGATAGATTAACGCAGTGATAGCAACAATGTGCTCAAATATAGTAACAGTAGTGAGAATGACACAGAACCATTCTGATTTGCATGGGGTCTTTATGAGTTGGAACTGAATCAATGTCACCTAACAACCACAACAATAGGAGTAGGTAAAAGACCCCTAGTGGGTCAGTGGGTTAAGCATCGTGCATGGTGGTGGTGGTTGTTGTGTGCTATGAAGTCAGTTCCAACTCATAATGACATTATTACTGTTTCTGAGGCTGTAAATCTTTATGGGAGCAGAAAGCCTCATCTTTCTCCCATGGAACAGCTGATATCGGGTAGTTAACTAAAAGTAAGGGTATTGGATTAAACCTACCAGAAACTTTATGAAAGAAAGATAATGCAGTCTGCTTAGGTAAATATTTACAGTTTATATGCTACAAAGAAGTAGTGACAAACTACTCTGGATATTTAGTCACTGAAAATATTATGAATAGCAGAGAAACACTCAGATATAGTACCAGAAAATGAGTCCCTCAGGTTGGAAGGCACTCAAATGCAACTGGGGAAGAGCTGCCTCCTCAAAGTAGGGTTGACAGTGATGATGCAAATGGAGTAAATCCCATGGGAGTAAAGCCTGTGGGGACCTTCATTTGCTGATGGGGCACAACTCAAAATGAAGAAAAATAGCTGTAAACATCCATTAAAAATCAGAACATGAAATACACGAAGTATGAATCTAGGAAAACTGGAAAATGTATTAAATGAAATGGAACATAAACATCAGTATTTTAGGCATTAGTGAGATGAAATGGACTGGTATTGGCCATTTGAATCTGACAACCACATGGTCTACTATGCCGGAAATGACAAATTGAAGAGGAATGGTGTTGCATTCATTGTCAAAACAATATATCC
>NW_006408938.1:159823-161045 GCF_000296735.1 Chrysochloris asiatica | reverse complement strand
CAGAAAGATGTTTACCTGTGTTTTATTGACTATGCAAAGGCTTACGATTATGTGGATCAATTCAATTATAACAAGCTATGGCCAACATTGCAAAGTGTGAGTATTCCAGAACACTTAACTGTGCTCATGAGAAATCTGTACATGAACCATGGGAACACTGAATGGTTTAAAATTAAGAAGGGTGTGCAACAGGGTTGTATTTTTTCACCATACTTATTCAAGCTGTATGCTGAGCAAATAATCCGAGAAGTGGGGTTATATGATAAAAAAGCATGACATCACGACTGGAGGAAGACTCATTAAAAACCTGTGATATGCAGATGATACAACCTTGCTTGCTGAAACTGAAGAGGACTTAAAATACTTACTGATGAAGAACAAAGAGCATAGACTTCGGTATGAATTACATCTTAATGTAGAGGGGCAGCGAAAAAGAGGAAGACCCCCCAGCGAGATGGATTGGCAAAATGACAACAACAATAGGCTCAAGAGTGGCAACAATTGTGAGGTTGGCCCAGTACTGGGCAGCATTTAGTTCTGTTGTGCATAGGGTCGCTATCGGTCAGTACCAACTCGATGACACCTAACAACAACAACAATGCTGCAAATCTTGGTGGCACTGTAGGATACTATTAACCACAGGCTGGCAGTTTAAACTCACCAGCTACCCCTCAGACAGTCTGTACAGGGTTACAATGAGTTGAAACTGACTCAATGACACTTAACAACAACAAAAACATGCTATAAGTCAGAATCAACTCTTTGACAGTGGAGGTAGGGTTTTTGTTTTATATTTCTTGCATACTTTTATTTGAGCTTACTGATCCTGTGGTTGGGTACCTGCCATTCATTTTGCAAATTTCTTTGTCACTATTACTTGAAAAATATCTCCTTCCTTTTTTTTCTTCCTGGTATTACCATTACAAATATGCTTACATCTTTTGTAATTGTATAAATGCACCAAATAAAAGACAGAGTGGCAGACCAACAGTGGATAAAAATATTTTTAAATTTCTTTTTGTGCTTACCTTTCAATTTAGGAATTTTCTACACTAGCATATAATCAAGCTCATGGAATTTTTCATTAGTCATGTCTATGATATGTTGACAACAACAACAACAACATGATATTTATGAGCCAATCAAAGTCATTTTCATTACTGTTACCATGCTTTGAATGTCTAGAATTTATTTTTGATTCTTTCTTGTTGTTGTTGTTGTT
>NW_006408938.1:155885-158928 GCF_000296735.1 Chrysochloris asiatica | reverse complement strand
CACCAACCACGCCTCAGAAACCCTATCTATACAAGGTCGCTTTGAGTCAGATTCAACTCAATGGCATTTAACAACAACAACTGTTACCTCTATGCTCCTGTGTAGTGTCTATTTTTTCCATTTTAGCTTTAGGAAATTAATCATGTTGCTGTTGTTGTTAAGTACCATCAAGTTGATTCTGACTCTAGAGACCCTCTACAGTGTTTCCAAGGAGCAGCTGATGAGCTTTACTCACTGACCTTGTGGATCGAAGTTCAGTGCTTTTCCTACACCGTCACACATTCCTGGTTTGATAATTACAAAATCTCTGTTATATCTGAATCCAGTGCTTTCTTTGTCTCTTTAGACTGTAAGTTTTCTTGCCTTTTGGCATACTTCATATGTTTTTGTTAAAATGCAGGCATGATGAATGGGATATGAGGGCAAGATATCAAGGAAAGCAGACTTTCACTATGAAGTGTTATGCTTATTTGGTTGTAAATTTGCTGTGCTTAATATTTGCTATAGCTAAAGATGTCAGGCAGTCCTGATGTGGCACTGTGGGTTAATGGCTGGACTGCAAGTTTGGTTTGAATGGCAAGGTCAGAGGTTCAAGTTCACCAGCCACTCCTCAGAAACCCTTAGGGTCACTATAAGTCAGAACTGACTCAACGGCACTTAACAACAACATCACAGATGTCAGAGATTTCAATTTCGTCTACTATCCTTTCTTTTTCTATTGTCTTTTGTTTTCCCTTTAAATAAAGAAAAAGGAACTTTCTAAATAGACTCTAAATCTTGCAGTTCTCTCAGTTGTAATTTAGTTACTATAATATAAGCCAGTTGGAATATGATAAGATATTAATAAGGAGAAACATGTGAAGATATTATGAATACGTATTATTTTTTCTACTGGATCAGAGTCCTCAGGCTGTGGTGTTCAGACGATTGTGTTTAGTCAGGTTTTTTTTCCTTGCCTTATAGGATCAGTATTGGACTTCAAACCATAAGACTGATACTTCCAACCCACCAGCTGCTCCTTGGAAGCTGTGTACAGTGTGGCTTTCAGTTGGAACTTACTTGACCTGCACTTAACTACTTTAAGAAACAGAATGGATAGAGAGGGTTAGAGCTAATGAACTGCCATTCCTCCAGGCCAAAAAAAGCCACTGGTACTGTAGTTACCCTTGATGAAATGCCTTTCTATGAAGAAAAGAATATGCTGAGCATATTACAACATAGTTATTTTCATCATTCCCCCACTAGGAGTACAAGGTCATTTTTTCTCTGATCTTCACTATGAGAAACTGATAGGTAAAACTCATTAAAATGTGGGGGTCACAGGAGTTTTAACTCTAAAACTAGTCCATATGCAATTGTTAGCAATTCATCAAATACAATTAAATGATTCCACCAGAGTCTGCTAAGATGCAATTTTCTGTATTTACCTAGCTCTCCATTTGGGGGAGAGGGTCGGTGGTTTTCCTTATGACTTCAGTTCTCCAATATATTTAAAAACAGCTGTTGATTTTCAACTCTTTTTCATGCTTACAGCATCCTTACAGGATGGGAATGACAACCTCCAGTTTCTTTAAATATCAGAGTGGAAAACAGAAGTAGCATTGATGTTTCCTAAACCATCACCTGATGAATTAGCTTGGTCTTCACAGGATTTGTGTATTAATACAGTAAATGGAAATTATTGAGAAATAAATCCAATTTGAATAGAAACCTTAATTTTAAAGATTAGAAAATAAAAAGTAGTTCCTTTACATCATGTAATAAATTCAATGGCAACAGGCCCTAGTGAAGCAAAACCTGACCAACATGAGAGTTTGACCCATTTCCACTTGGGTATACATATTAAAAATATATAAAAATACTTAAAAGTTCATATATATATATTCTTTTTTTATCTCTGGTGGTCTCCTTTTTTGCAAACCTCTCACCCCAACAGAGGTCACCCCTCCACCTCAATTTTATGTCACTGATTTTCAATTCACACTGTACACTAGAACACATACGGAGAATTGGAAAAAAAAAAAATCAAAATTAAGACACTTAAGTCAGATTTTTATTTAACCAGTGTAGTGTAGAACCTGGTGTGTAGCCAAGACCAAGAATTAGTGCTATAGAAGCCTTATATTCTCACCCACATCAAATCAATAAAAGCAACTGAGATCAACCTAATAGTATATGTTGGGTGTGTGGTGTTGTAAGATAAGTACTGGACTGTTAACTGCAAGGATGGATGTTAGCAGCCACCAGCTACTCCTCAGAAACCCTACATAGGATCACATTTTGTCCTTAATTAGAGAATGACATTTTTATCTCTCATTATAGAAAAACCAGTTGTGGACACTCAAGAAGAAAATTGTCCTTTCCCAGAGGTGATTTCTTTTTTCTTTCCCAAGATCTGAAATATTGTCTCTCTTATTAGGCCAATAAAGTACCTAATTGTTCTTGTCACCACACCTACCACTATATACCTCCTAGTTTCATAATTTAGGTCTTCTGGCAAGTTTCAAATTAACAATAATACTACCTACTTAACCTTCTACAGAACAAAAATCTGTAGTTTCTATATTGCCTCTCCCTTTGGTTAAAAAACAGAACAAAACGTATCCACACTCTTCAATACAAGAACTATGGACTACTATTTAGTCTGAAACATGTCTGTAGCATGTTGCACATATAATCATAAGCTACAGAAAGACCAAGTCAGTTTCAAAATAAAACCTTTGCCTCCACCTTGTGGATAACAGATCTAAGTGCAGATGATTGTGATGAAAAAGCTTTTAAAATCAGATCATAATAATATTAATAATATATAGCCATCTGGAGTATATTACTTTGTGTCAAACTTTTATTTAAAATAATATGAAAAGCTTCTATACAAATTAGTAAAATACAGGAATTTCCAATTTTTATTCTCAAAGAATTGTACAATTATGTCAATTTGGCAATTCTATACACTTAGACTAAATAACCCTTCC
This sequence comes from Chrysochloris asiatica, assembly GCF_000296735.1. Classification (NCBI taxonomy): domain Eukaryota; kingdom Metazoa; phylum Chordata; class Mammalia; order Afrosoricida; family Chrysochloridae; genus Chrysochloris; species Chrysochloris asiatica. Next base: position 155,953 of record NW_006408938.1, on the reverse strand, counting down.
AAATTTTTTTCTTTTAGTTCCTCAGCATATTTAAGGACTTGGGAAAAATTTAGACTCATTTTATCTCT
>NW_006408938.1:146881-148094 GCF_000296735.1 Chrysochloris asiatica | reverse complement strand
GCCATCAAGGCTAGGTCAAAAGGGTACTATACGCAAGGTTGGGTGTTATTGTGCATCTACACTCACTTCATATCAGCTGAATGCTTCACTCTCAGCTCTAGCCCTCTGTGGCTATGTCCCTGTCCATGGGCTCAGGTGTCCCTAGGTCTCACCACACTTTGGAGCAACCAGCTTTTCCTCTTCTCTCTCTCATCTCCAGGTCAACAGGAGTCAATGGACTGTGGTTAAACTCAGTCTATTTCTTCATTAATGCCTTTCCCCCTTTTATACTCACCAATAGAACAATGTGGTCGCTAGCAAAGTTACATGCCTGCTCATGTGTTCCCTTTGAGTTTCAGTCTTAGAGGAGAGTTTGTCCTGAAGATCTTGCTTGCCTTGATGTCCTCCTGGCAAACAACTTGCTTATTCTTGTGGTAGCCAGTCATGGTGACATTTTTGTTTTGCATTTTTCCTGATGGTCTTTCTTTGAAGATGTAGCTTCTGTTGTTCTAGCCGTTCCAGGCTTGTCTGTTTGTCCTTGCTGGTGGGAATGTCCCACCTCAGAAGTTTCTGGATTGGATTCAGGATTCCACCTTAGGTCCTATACTCTGCAAAGGCTCTGCAAGAGGCCTATTTCACTGGGCAAGTTCTAGAATCCCTTTTAGGTATTCCAATCAGTTATAGGATGAAGAAGGGCTTACAGGTTTCTGTAATCATGTTTCCCAACATTCCTTTCTATCCTACTCAAGTGTCTATTTTACAATAGTAGGCAAGGGAAACTGATATTCATAAGACAGTCAAGCATCTTAGTATTATTTCTCCTCTTCAAGGTATTATTTCCCCCTTTCACACTATGCCTAGATCCCTGTATCACAGAGCCCTGTTGTTCCAAGGTTGAGCATGCATCACTACTTACCTCTGTCCCACTTAGCCCATGCAAAACTGTCTCAGTGTTCTCCTATCTGTCTTGTTATTCCACCTCCTCCCCTCTTGTATTGCCTTCTCCAACGTCCGAACTAAAACCCCCACCCCAGCCCCACCGTTGTGGTTACCTTATATTCCATGAACTTTTCCCTCCATTTAGACAGTCTATTTTATCTACCTGACCTTCTTACCACCTGGATCTCTGTTCCTCTGTGATTACCTTTTTCACATTGTAATTATTTTGATCATAGGCTGACCTCCCAGATCCTCTGTTCTTATAATTTTATTATATTCTTGACTCTTTCATTTG
>NW_006408938.1:140258-146781 GCF_000296735.1 Chrysochloris asiatica | reverse complement strand
GACTTTTCAGTCTGGTGCATTAACCCCCAACACCACACCAGGATTCCTAAAAGAAGATAGTGATAGGGTATTTATATTTCTCAATATTAAGGTCCCACTATGCTTAGTGTTATGGGCACAGTGACTGTATAGGATAAGCATTTGATGGTGAACCACAAAACCCTATGTTAGAGCCCTCCAGCCTCTCCACAGGAGGAAGATGAGGCTTTCTGCTCCCATGAACATTTAAAGCTTGAGTCACTATGAGTTGGAACTGACTTGATGGTACGAAGCAGCAGCAGCAAACTTAGTGTTTACCATCATATCCCTATTCCTTGAACTCTAAGAATAGTCCTAGTCTTCTGGTGTGGCGCTGTAGGATCAGCACTGGACTTTGAACCACAAGGTCAGCAGTTCAAACCCACCAGCTTCTATCACACACCCTATGCAGGGTTGCTATGAGTTGGAATCCACTCAACAGCATTTAACACTAACAGCAACAAGGATAGTAATGGAGTCCAGGTATGGCACCATGGGATAAGCACTGAATCACAAGATTAATTTGAACCACAAGGCTGGTGGTTCAAACCCACCAGCTGCTCCTCATAAACTCTACATAGAGTCGCTATGAGTCAGAACTGATTTGATGGCACTTAACAACAATAAAAACAAAGAATAGAAGCTGTCAAGGGTTTCTTGCTATGAGTCTGAAACAACTTGACAGTACCTAATAATAACAACAACCAACATCAACCCTCATCGAAACAGCAGTCAAGAAATCAAATGATATATTGTATTAAGCAAATCTTCTGCACAAGAACTCTTTAAGTGGTCAAGAACAATGATGTCGATTTGAGAGGTGCACCTGACTCAAATGCTGTTATTTCATTCATCTCATATGTATATGAAAGTTGGGCAATGTATAAGGAAGACCTTAGAAGAACTGATGCATTTGAATTATGGTGTTGGAGAAGAATATTAAGAGTACCATGGATTGCCAGAAGAACAAACCAATCTAGATGGCCAGATCTTGTCTCTCATATTTCTGACATTTTATCAGAAGGAAATAGTCTCTGGAGAAGGATATCATGCTTGGCAAAGTGGAGGGTCAGCAAAAATGAGGCTAATGGCTAGGCACAATGGCAGTAGCAATGAGCTCAAGCGTAATGATTGTGAGATTGGTACAGGACAGGGCAGTGTTTTGTTCTGTTGGCATAGGATTGCTATGGGTCAGAACTGACTCAATGGTACTTAATGATAATGACAACAACAATTTTTAAGACAGGGACTAGGGTGGCACTGTGGCTAAGCACTTCGTTGCTAACCAAAGATTGATGGTTTAAACCCATTAGCTGCTCAACAGCAGAAAGAAACGTCAGTCTTTTTCTGCAAAAATTACAACCTTAGAAACCTTATGGAACAGTTTAGAACTGACCAGACTGTATGGGTCTGGGGTAGAAAGTTAGGTGGAGGCCAGTGGTGGTTCAGTAGTAGAATTCTTGCTTTCTATGCAAGACATGTGGGGCTGCAGGATAGTGCGATGAACTGCAAGTTCAGTTTGAGCTGCAAGGTGGGTAGTTCAAACTCACTAGCCGCTCCCCGGAAAGCCTACATAGTGTCGCTATGATTCAGAACCAACTTGGCAGTACTTAACAACAACAACAAATGCAGGACACCTGGATTCAGTGCCCGGCCAATATGCTTCATGCACACTCATCCCCCTACACAAAGGCTTCAAAACTTTACAGGAAAATTCTCTTTCAAGAGGCCTTTTTGACATCCCCTCATATGTCAGTGGAGGCTCCCTTGCTGCTGTAATTATACTAAACAGCTGAGCTTTCAGACTAAGACAAACTAGGAAGAAAGCTCTGGCGATCTACCTCCAGTAGTAAAAACCTACCTCAGTCAGTGAAAACCTTATGGATCACAATCCAATTTCATTGTACCTGGAGTTGCCACCATGAGTTCAGGCCAACTTGAGGGCAGCTAACAACATTAATAAGCTTAAGCTTAATAAAACATAATAATAATTATTATACTTCACTTTTTATGCACTTTGTACTTTTCAAAGGACTTTCTTGTTTATTATATCATCTAATTTCCATCACAACTACATGATAAAACAGATTTGATTACATCTAAATCACAGATTAAATGGGATCAGTGAGATGAACCTGCTAATAATGCGGTCCCATAGCTAACTAACAGTAAACATTATTCTAATAGTTGAAAACATTTCTGGAGTTTCTTCCTTAAGTCAAAGAGCCCTGGTAGATTAGGCATTGAGCTACACAGTGTTCAATTCACCATGAGCTCTGAGGGAGAAAGTGATGGCTGTCTACTGTAAACATTTATAGACTCAGAACCCTACCTGGGGTCTCTATGAGTCAGATGTGACTCGGTGGCAATGCATTTGGGTTTGTCTTTTTTGTATGTGTGGTTTCCTTAAATCAGGTTCTGTACTTAAAACTCTGAACTAAGCCTTTGTAAAAAAATCACCCTGAAAGGGCAGTTTAACCCAATAGGAATCATTAACTTTGCTCACAAATCTAGGGGTTGACTCAGGCTCAGAGTTGCTCCTGCAATTGCAGTGACATTAGAGCTATCTTGAAATCTCTTCATCTACATGTCTGGAAAGAATCAAACAGCTGGGGTCTAGAATAGCTGGGGCTACTTGATATTTCTCTCTAAGTGACCTCCTCATCAGATGGTGATGGTTGTGTGCCACTGAGTCAGTTCCGATTCATATTGACCCTGTATAGGATCTCCAAGGTTGTAAATCTTTACAGGAACAGAAAGTCTCATCTTTATCCCTTAGAGTGGCTGATAGATTCAAACTGCTGACCTTGCTGTTAGCAGCCCAACTTGTGACCCACAATACTACTAGGTGGTTTCTTCATCCTGCCTAGGACAGCTGCACTTTCATAGGGTTCCCAGAAAGAATTTGCTAAGAGATAATGGCAGAATTTGTTCTTGTGTAATCTTGCAAATGGAGTAAATGGGGCTTTCAGGACCTTCATTTACTGATGGAGCACAACTCAATATGAGGAGAAACAGCTGTAAACATCCAATAACAAATGGAGCATGGAATGTATGAAGTATAAATAAAGGAAAATTGGATATTGTCCAAAATGAAATGGAATGCATAAAAATTGATATCCTAGGCATTACTGAGCTGAAATGGACTGGAATTAGCCATTTTGAATCTGACAATCACATGATTTACTATACCGTGAATGAAAAATTGAAGAGAAATGGTGTCACATTCATCATATAAATGAGCATATAAAGCTATGTCATGAAGTACAATGCTGTCTGTGATAAGATAATATCCATATGTCTACAAGGAGGACCAGTTAATACCATTATTATTCAAATTTGCACACCAACCAATAAAGCCAGTGATGATAAACTAAAAAATTCTACCAACTTCTTCAGTCTGAAATTGATCAAACCTGAAATCAAGATGTATTGATCATTACTGGTGATTGGAATGCAAAGGTTGGAAACAAATATGAAGGATCAGTACTTGGGAAATATGTTCTTGGTGATAATAACAATACTGTTGCCAAACCAAAATGAGGATTTTCCACCTGTCACTGTAGTCAGTCTCAGAGATGGGGAGAGCTCTGATCTAAGCTTTATTAATAGAAAGCCAGCAGTCTGGGAGATGGGGAGAATAATTTATCAAGACCATCCTGTCCATTACGAAGAGCACGCACATTACAGAGGGTAAGTTACATTTGAACGTATACTTAATCTATTTTAACAACAAGATAGCATTCTTTGGGAAAAGGAAACAATAAATAAATAAATTTCTCAAAAATTCTACCTTTAGGGTCTCAGCTGCTTAAATCCTGAGATAACTATGTGGATGGGTTTGTTGTTGTTAAGTGCTGTCAAAGTCAGTACTGACTCATAGTTACCCTGTATAGGGTTTCCGAGGAGTAGCTGGTGAGCTTGAACTGCTGACCTTGTGGTTCTAAGTGACCTTCCAGTCCAGCCCATTAACCCACAATGCCACACCAGGACTCCAAGCGTGCCCTATTCTCTTTCTGGAACCGTAAGGTCATCTTAACTGATTTTTAAACTTTCTCATTTGCAGTGTGCTCATTTGAGACATAATGACTAAACTGACTCCATTTTGCTTATGTCAGTAGATTCATGTTTTCATTTCCCACTCTCATTTTTAGATTTCATTTGTATGAAATTTGCTTCAGATGAAAATGGGTATTTTGATCCTGGGCATTGTTCCTTGGATCAAAAGAACTAAACTTAGGTTGTGAAAACAAAAACAAGCTTTACAAAGGATGACACAACATGGTGAGCCTTGAATATAGTAACATATGATAATTCCTATGGCAATATAATCCCCAACCCCCCACTATTAACATGCATAGCCACCCTAGATTAAGTAACCAAGACAACCAATTTCTGATATCTGCTCCAAATAAGCACTTCCTTCGCTGAATGTTAGAAATGACTCCTTTAACATTTTTCAGGTTTTTTCAATTAATTCAGAATTGTCTGAGAGATTCAAACAGCCCTTTAAATTAATTCCTCATATCCATGATAATGCCATAGAAGCAAATAATCTATGTTGTTTTTGTTATGTGCCATGGAGTTGGTTCTGACTCATAGTGACCCTGTACAGGGTTTTCGAGGCTGTAAATTTTTATGGGAGCCAAAAGTCTAATCTTTCTCCAGTGGAACAGCTGGTAGTTTCAAACTGCTGACCCTGAGGTTCTCAGCCCGATTCGTAACCACTACACTACCTATAGCAACCCTGTTTTCCAATACTGCTTCCTTGACCTGTCCTAGATCTACATTTAGGGAATTGATTGCTTGGGAAGTTGCATTTAGAGCTTTAACCATTGAGCAGGCTAATCAACTGATTTAGGACAATAATCATGGCAGGCATGGCAAACAGAGACAAAGCTAAATAAATGCAGATCACCACAACAGCCAGCAAGTAATTTAGCTTCCTGAGTTACTAGGCTCTTTGTTCCTTTTAAATCCTGAACCCTAGGTAAAAAGATGGTGAGTCATCCACAGGAACAGAGTCCCTCAGAGACATTGGCAGGAACATATGAAAAAGATTGATGCCCAAAGAGGAAGAATCACCCAGAAGGTAGTTTAATGTGTCCATTAGCTTAGGACACTGTCTCTACTTCCATACAGTTCAGAATAGTGTTTCTTAAGTATTTACACTCAATTGCACATCCAGAGAACTGCATACAAAATGGTACTAGGGGTAACTGTTCTAAGCTGAATAGAGAACATGACTCTATCTCAGATCATTACCACAGGACCCAATTATAGATGTCATCATAAGTGATATTCTTTTTAATGTGTCAAAATAGGGTGGAATTTCAAATTAAATCTAATGGTGTACATATCCCTACTAAACATTAGGTGAAGGTCTGTTCTACCTAAGTGCATTCTGAAAGACAAATATCAGATATATTCATTACATGTTTATCCAGGTATATTGAACATTTTCACCCTGGCAATAGAAAATTAATGCAGCTTTAACCACAGCTTCAGATAGGAAGGAGAATTTACAGCCCATTGTTGTCCATGATTTTCTTGATTCATGTGTGACGAGTCCTGGTCTTGAGGCACACAAGTTTGAGGATAGTGGAGATGGTCAGCAGGATTTTCCTTTAACTAAGAGTCAGGTCTGTCTTTCCATGTTTTGAGCAGCACACAATCTCCAGGCTAGAAGGAATCAGGTTACCTGTAGGGGAGGAAGCAGAACTGGGAAGACCAAATTTAAGAATAATAGAAAGTGCGTTGTGGAGTTGGTGTGCATTCCACTGCACCTTCAAATCTTGGCTGAGGTCATGTTTAAGTGAAGCTGCCTGGAAAGGTTTTCCATATACAATTTCATAAGGGCTCAAGTTAAGCTTGCTTCTGGGGACTACCTGAATTTGGAACAGGCCTAAGGCAACACCTGGTCCCAATGTAAATACATTTCCTTACAGAGTTTTACCATTTGTTTCTTTGAAGTATGATTCATTTTCTCCACTTTCCCAGAGGGGGAGCTCCAGGCTAAGTGTAATTTCCATTTCATCTGTAGGTGTTTGCTGCGCCATTGTTGCTTTGGACACTTTCTGTAATTCCGAAATTAGAAATGTTGTTGCTGTTTGTTGTCAGGTGCCATAGAGTCGGAACCGACTCATAGTGACCCCATGCACAGCTGAATGAAACAATGTCCGATCCTGGGCCAACCTCACTACCGTTGCCACACTTGACGCCATCAATGATGCCACCTGGCCGATCCATTTTGTTAGGGGTCTTCCTCTTTTTCTCAGACCCTCCATCTTACCCAGCATGACATCCTTCTCCAGCGACTGTTCCCTCCTGATAATATGTCCCAAGTATGAGAGACGGAGCTTAGCCATCCTGGCCTCCAAGGAGCACTCTGGGTGCACCTCTTCCAAAACAGATCTATTCGTTCTTTTGGCAGTCCATGGCACTTTTAGTATTCTCCTCCAACACCACAACTCAAAGGCATCAATTCTTCTACGATCTTCCTTAT
>NW_006408938.1:125398-135012 GCF_000296735.1 Chrysochloris asiatica | reverse complement strand
CACAGACAGCGAGAGACCAATGAACAGATACCAAAAAAAAAAAAAAAAAGAATAATGTCCACACCTTTATCCCCATGGTTCTGTCAGGCATCTGTGGCTGCCTGATCCTTCCCTCACTTGGTCTCACCCAAGATGGTGGCTCCAGGAGCAGCTGAGCATCTTGGACTAGAAAGTACTGGATTTGTTGCTTCTGCTACGACTTTCCCTAGCTGTAAGCCTTCCGACCTTCTAAATATTCCTTTATAGGTGGTTCAGAGTTCTGGCACCATCCCAAGAGCCTGCTTGGTCCAGTATTCTGTGTTCTTGCTGATGGAGCTCCTCACTGCACTTCCACCCAATCTGCCATTTTGTTTGTTCTCTTCACAGCTTTTCTTGCCAACATTTCTAATGTCCTCATCAGTGCAATCAGTTCAGTCTTTTGAGCCAACATCCCCAGCAGGAAGGCTGCTGCCTCTACCGAGTCTTCTAAGGTTACTATCACACACCCTGCTCTCTGAGTTCTTTTGTTCATATAACTACTTCTATTCATAAACAGCGTCTAGTACACCAGATATTATGGTTGGTCAAACAGGTCATGTAGGCTGGAAAATACTTAGTCAATCATGTCTATATAATCAGTTCAGCCCTTCAGCCACCTCATCAGGGAGGAAGGTGACTGGGTTTGTTGTTGTTGTTGTTGTTATGTGCCATGGAGTTGGTTCTGACTCATAGCAACCCTGTACAGGGTTTCTGAGGCTATAAATCTTTACAGGGGAGCAGAAAACTTCATCTTTCTCCTGCAGAACAGCTGATAATTTCGAATTGCTGACCATGAGATTAGCAGCCCGATTCATAACCACTATGCTACCACCCCAAAATTATCAGGGTGATATTCAATTGTCCAGTAAAATAACCTGGTATTGCCCCATCTGTCCTGGCATGAGTGATAGGCTTTCATTCTGTTGCAGCAGGGAAGCAACCTGATGGGAAGCAGGGACTGTGATGGGCTGGCCCAGAGTTAATTATTGGCCTCTTTTCTAAGAGGATGTTGGTTTCTGTGGGATGGTCAGCTCCTATGTTTCAACCAGACCTCGATGATAGATGCTCAATTAGCTTTCCCTGGTGTTCTGTTAGCCCACATGAAGTGATTTACCTGATTGTCAATCTCCTCAGGTCAACATGGACTGGTTTCTCAATTCATAGTAATTGTCAGCATGCTCATGAAGAACTTCCATCTGCAGATTTTTGGTTTCTGGAAGAAAGGTTATTTTGAGCAGGTCCTAACTTTAGAAGCAGGTCCTGGCTCAGTAAGGGGACTAGGAAGTCAGACATATATAAGAAACAATGTGTCATTTTCCTTTCCCCAATTAAAAACTCTAAGGGGTTTCAGGAAGAACTGGTCATCAGATCTCCCTGAGACCTCGGTCACTGTCAGTGAATGGGATGATGGGGAATTCAGAGGTCTATTGACCACTGAATAAGTGGTCCCAGTGTCCACCAAAAAAATTCAGTCTGTCTGTCTCCCATTGCTATTTTTAGCCAAGGTTTTTGTAGTAGAAAAAAATGATGTCAGAAGTTGATGCCAAATCATGCTGGATGAACCCCACCCCAACCCCCCACCATCCAACTCCAGGGCACTATCAGTCTTCTTCAGACAATGAAGCTTATTTGACCATCTGGTGAGCTGGAGGGTGACTTTTGCTAACAGATCCTTCCCTGTGATTTTGGCATTCATTTTCCAGTGTCCAGGCTCTTTGCACTAAGCACATTGGTCCTTGCTTAAAGCCCTCTTTCCTTTCAGGGTTCCTCCCTGGTGCCCTACAGGCTTACCTCTAGTGGTCTTTAGGAAAACAGTAATGGCCTGAAAATACCTTGAAGGTGATGTCAACCAGCTAGGGTGGATTCATGCTGATTGCTCTTTTGAATTTTTGCAGTTTCTAATATTGGAGGCACTTTGGGAGATAAAAGTCATATTAACCATTTGGACATTTGCTGAGTCCTTGGGGTCAAGGTCTGTGTACTTATGGTATACCTGGTAGATTCATTCAAAGATTTCAGAGGTGTCCTCAGTTGGCTTCTGCTGGTCTGCCTGTACCATGTTTGAGCTCTTTTGTTTAGGAACTCCCTTCTTCAGACTCCGAGAATGCACCTTTTATAGTGCTCCAGGCACAGCAGGCCCTGTCATTTAGTTCCAGTTTGGCTCAGTCAGAGGAACTGCCATGGCTGGAGCTGGTGCCCCATTCAGGTTTTTCTTGTGCTGCTTCATCATGTGCCTTTTCTAAGACCAGCCTCCTTTCATCTCTGGTAAGGAGCACAGTCAACAGAGCCTGAATATATGCCAATTAGAGTGATGGGTAGCAAAAATAATGGTTATTAAATTTGTCATTTTGTCTGGGTCATCTCAATAAGAAGGGTTTGAATTTTCCTGTATAATAAGTCTGAGGTAGAGATAATATGTGTCCAGTAATATATGGCAGGTTGTCCTTATATGTTCAATACTATGGGCATCTAAGGAGGAGGTATTGCCCTGCCTGTGTTTCCAGTAGAGTCTCTATCTCAATGGTCCCTTGGAGGGTATGGGATGGAGAATTGCTTTCCTCATGGCTGAATATGGTGGGCAGGGTCACTAGGTCAAGCTATACTTTTCCCTACTAGGTGCTGCTGGTGCATCAGGAACCATAAGAGAATTCTACAATTAAAAGCTACATTGCACATAAAAACAAACATTCACTTCTTTGTATATTCACATATAGGCCTAGTTTGAACTCTGTGTTTCCCTTTTTTCACTTAACATTCTGTATTCATTTTTCTTCTGCATGGCTTTTATATTTATTTTTGGCAGCATAAAAGCATTATATTACATATATGTAATATAACCTACATACTCTCAGAATTCCAGATTATTTTCAATTTCTTCAACACAAATACTGGACAAAAACAAAGTATTTTTATAAACAGAAGGCAATCTGGCACAACAGTTGAATAATTCAAGCTGTAAGAAGGCATAATAATTTAAGGATCCTTTCAAAGGTTATTTTTTTCCCATGATATAGATTGTACATTTGTCCAAGCAGTACTATAGCAAAACACCAGTTCCTTTTATGTCATAGGAGGGGACCCATACAGTACAGAAACCATACAAATAGAATTATGCTCTATAGGGCTTTTCTTTGGGATTGAGACCTGTGCTCCCATTTTCCAGATAAAGAGGTTAACCTTAGCATAATAGAAACACAGAAACAGAAAGAAATTGAAGAGACACTTGAGGAAATTAGTTCCTGCCTACCTTGCCCCTATGTGCATACCCAGAATAAAGCCAAGGGATCTAAACAGTGAAAGTGACAGGGAGAGCAGGAGACACAGGACCAAAGACTCCCAAAGAAAAAATTCTTGGCAGCTGCAGCACTGCTAGGAGTGTTTGGTTACTGTGCTGCTGGGCTTACTTGTCTAGGTGGTCAGAGGACCTCACAAATAAGCAATATCACCCACAAAGGAGACTGTGACCCTTTGCTAGTAATACTACTTACTAGGAAGTCTACAAGTTTCTTGAGCATGGTCACCAAAAATGTTGCCAAAACCTAAATGAGGGTTTGCCACCTGTCACCATAGTCAATCACAGAGATGGGAAGAGATCCAATCCAAGCCAGCAGTCTGGAGGATGAGGAGAATACTTTCTCAAGACTGTCCTGTCCATTATGAAGAGCAGGCACATTATATAGGGTAAGTTACATTTATTTATTTAATTTATTTTAACATCAAGAGAACATTCTTTGGGAGCAGTCGGGTTTCTGCTTAGATGATCCTCACACCTTTATTCCCACTGTCCGCGTGAGCCCTATTTGTGCTCTGTATCCTGTGCATACACCTTGCAAGTGATGGCACCATGATCTGACTTCCAATTCCAGCATACGAGTTGAATGGATTGCAGAAGTTACCATTGCTGCTATGATGGCTGCAATCAGTTATCTTTCTTATAAAAGATTTTATGTCAAAGATTATCGCCACGAATCTATGATAAACTTCACATCTAGAAAGACAACCCCAAGATAGTACACGCTTTCAACATGGAGAATTTGGGAGATAAAGCTGTGTACTACTGTTGCTGGAGATCCAAAAAGGAAGCACCAGAAAAAATGGAGGGAATACATAGTCACTATACCAAAAAGAAATGGTTGGTTCTCACTCAATCATTTCAAGAGGTCGCATATGATGAAGAACCAGTAGTATTGATGGTATTGATGGAAGAAGCTCAAGTTGAACTGAAGGCAAGGTAAAAAACAAAGCTCTAAGAACTGACAGAACACAAACTGAAATGTTTCAACAAATTGATACAACACTGGAAGTGCTCACTTGTATATGCTGATATATTTGGAAGGCAGCTACTTAGCCAATCTGTTGGAAGAAGACCAACCATATCTGTGCCCATACCAAAGAAAAGTGAACCAAAGAAATGCAAATACCAATATCACATGCAAGTAAAATTTTTCTGAAGATAGTTTAAAAACTATTGCAGAAATCCATCCACACGAAGTTGCCAGTAATTCAAGCCAGATTCAGAAGAGGGCATGGAAAAAGTGATATCATGGCTGGTGTCAGATAGATCTTGCCTGAAAGCAGAGAATGCCAGAAAGATGTTTACTTATTTTTTAATGACTATGCAGAGGCATTCAACTGTGTGGATCACATTCAACTATGGATAACTTTGCAAAAGAATGGGTATTTCAGAACTCTTAATTGTACTCATGAGGAAACTGTACATAGACCATGAAGTTGTCATTTGAACAGAATGAGGGGATACTGAATGTTTTAAGATCAGAAAAGTTATACCCAAGGGTTGCATCCTTACACCATACTTAAACTGTATGCTGAGCAAATAATCAAAGAAACTGGATTATATCAGTATTAGAGGAAGATTTGTTAGCAACCTGTGATATGCAGATTATATAACCTTGATTTTTAACAGTGAACAGAAGACCAAAAACTGCAGTCTTTGGTATGACTGGAAAACTAAAATCCTCACAATTAAAGCAATAAATAACATGATGATAAACAAGAAAAGACTGACATTGTCAAAGACATCATTTTGCTTGCTTCACCATCAACACTCATGGAAGCAACAGTCAAGAAACCAAACAACACATTTATTGCATTAGGCATTGTTGTTGTTATAGGTGCTTTTGAGTCATTTCTGACCCATAGTGATCCTGTATGGGGTTTCCAAGGAGTGGCTGGTGAGCTTAAACCACCGACCTTGTGGTTCAAATGACTTTGCAGTCCAGTGCACTAGCCCACAGTGCCACACCAGGACCAGCATTAGGCATATCTGCTACCAAAGGCCTCTTTAAAATATTAAAGAGCAAAGATATCACTTTGAGGTCTATGGTGTCCCTGACCCAAGTAATGCTATTTTCAGCCACCTCATAGGCATGTGAAGTCCTGGTGTGGCACTGTGGGTAATGCACTGGACTGCAAGGTTAGTTTGAACCTTAAGGCAGGTGGTTCAAGCTCATCAGCTGCTTCTTGGACACCCTATACAGGATCACTATGAGTCAGAACCAACTCAACCACACATCACTACTACAACAACACACTATGAATAATTGATGAGTTTGAATTGTAGTGTTTGTGAAGAGTATCAAAATTACCATGGTCTGCCAGGAAAACAAACAAATCTGTCATGGATGGAGTATCAACAGAATGCTTGTTAAAGCAAGGATAGCTAGATTTTATCTTTTGTACATGATACATGTTGTAAGTGCTGGAGAACACCATGCTTGGAAAAGTAGAGTGTCAATGAAAAAGAGGAAGACCCCAACAAGATGGATTGAGACAATACCTGCAACAGTGGGCTCCAACATTTGTGAGGATGGCGCAAGAGCACTTAGTATTTCTTTCTATTATGCATAGAAAGTTACTGTGAGTTGGAACCAATTCAATGGCATTTAATAAGAATTTACCACTTGGATTTTACTATCACATAATTACCACTCATTTGTGTAACTATATTGAAAAACAAATTAATAAGTATATTCCTTTTATGTCTGAAAAAAAGAGAGAGAAAGAGAGCATTCTTTGGGAAAAGGAAACAACAAATCAACAAACTTTTTCAAACATTCTGCCTTTAGAGTCTCAGAGCTTAATTCCTGACATAGCTATCTGGGTGGGTTTAAGCATGTCCTAGTCTCCTTGTCCTGTTCTTCTAGAACCATAAGGTCATCTTAGCTAATTTTCAAACTTCCTCATTTGTAGGGTCCTCATTTGAAATCTAATGACTAAACCAACTCCAGTTTTTAGGTCAGTAGATCCATGCTATCATTGCTGGAGATCAGATCACATGATGTAATTTTGAAAGACCAATGGCTTTTTCATCACAAATACCTTTTAAAATAACATAAAAGATAGCTATACACATGGACCTCAGCAGAGGGAATACACAGAAATCAAATAGATGACATTTGTGGAAAGAGACTGTGGAAAACTTGATATCAACAGTCAAAACAAGGCCAGGAGCAGACTATGGACCAGACCATCAAATGAATCCTTTTACTATACATTTTCAATTTGTATACTGAGAAAATAATCTGAGAAACAGGACTATATGAAATGTGGTATCAGAATTGAACGAAGGCTCATTAACAGCCTGCAATTTGCTGATGACACAACCTTGCTTGCTAAAAGTGAATGGTACTTGAGGCACAGGTAAAAGAATACAACTTACAATATGGAATACTGATCAACAAATAACCTTATGATAATACACTGGACCAATGAACAGCATCATGATATAGGGAGAAAAGATTGAAGTTGTCAAGTATTTCCTTTTACTTGGGTCCATAGTCAATATCCATGGAAGCAGTAACCAAGAAATTAAAGGATGTACCTGATTGATCAAATCTGGTGCAAAAGACCTCTTTAAAATATTAGAGAGTGAAGATGTCACTTTAAGGACTAAACTGAACCAGACTCAAGAGCTAGTGTTATCAGTCTCCTCATATGCATGTGAAAGTTAAACAATGAGAAAGGATGACAGCAGAAGAATTAGTCCATTTGAATTGTGGAGATGGCAAAGAATATTGAAAGTACCATGAATTGCCAGAAGAACAAACAAATATATCTTGGAAGACTTGCAGTCAGAATACTCCTTGGAAGAGACAGTATCACTAGGGATCAGTACCTGGAAAATGACATCATACTTGGTAAAGTAGAAAATCAGAGAAAAAGAGAAGACCCTCCCCCCCTCCCCCAAAGAGATGTTTTAACACAGTGACAACAAGAATGGGTTCAAGAATGGGTTCAACAACAGTTGTGAGGATGTTGCAGGACCTGGCAGTTCTTCATTCCGTTACTATGAATAACAGAATGTACTATGTACTATGAGGGTTACTATGAGTCATAGCCAACTCAATGACATCTAAGTACAATAACAACAAGTAATGAACTAGGTGATGAATGGCACAGAGATAGGGAATTAAATAGAGAGAATGAACTCCAAAGGAAGCTGGTCAGCGATACATTTCAAAATTTGAATATTAACTCAAGTGTTTTAAGGTGAAATTTTGTTCCATGCACTTAAGTCAGTTCTGGGGCAAATTACTTTATAAAGTTTCTTTCTCCTTTGCCAGGATCATATCACCTGTTTTTATTTCTCTTTCTGACCAAATCAGCTCTCTTGAAATTTCACCTGGATATTGAATTTTTAAAGGCAATTAA
The DNA here is from genome assembly GCF_000296735.1 of Chrysochloris asiatica. Taxonomy (NCBI): domain Eukaryota; kingdom Metazoa; phylum Chordata; class Mammalia; order Afrosoricida; family Chrysochloridae; genus Chrysochloris; species Chrysochloris asiatica. Next base: position 127,323 of record NW_006408938.1, on the reverse strand, counting down.
TGCAATAAATCAATTGTTGGTCTCTAGCTTAAAAGTCACATAAATTATTTGGTTTTAGGGGGATTTTAAAATAATGGGTGGGAAATAATTAAATAATCAGATAATAATAATTCATAAAATAAGTCATGCTGTCTCTTCTATACAGTTAGGTTAAGGACCACCTATATATGCAAACAGAAAAGAAGTAAATGTGTGTATGAAGGCCCTCAAACAATTCTGGAATTCCTCTCTACTTTGAATAATAATCAAACCGGATGCTGGTGAGTAGATTCCAACTCATGCCAATCCATGAGTGTTACAGTAGAACTGAGGGTTTTCTATTGGCTGATTGTTTTGGAAGTGGATTGCCAGGCCTTTCTTCTGAAGTGTTTATAAGTGGACTTAAACCTCCAACCTTTTGGTTAACAATTGAACATTTTAACCATTGTTTTTACCAACCTGAGACTATCTCTTTACTTTTTGGACTCTTTTTCCCCCCATTCAAACTCTTTGAATCATAAACCAATTCTCAAGATTTTCAAGGTTCTGGTAACAAGAAAATAATGCATTATGTTTATCGATTTTGTGATTCTTTTCAATGCATCTGTGTTTTCATTATTGTTTTTGGTATATTTTTATAGTTTCCAAAAGCACTAATACTTTGAGGTGACTTAATTTTGAATTATCTTTGCCAGAAGTATTTGTTTCTTAAAGCTTAATGACTCAAAGTAGAAGCCAAAATACTCAATATATAAGTCCAGTTTTTGAAACACATAATGGAAGATAAAAATTTTAAACATAGACTGCTCCAGGTAAGCAGATTGCAGAAATTCATAGATGTGTGTTTTTCACCTATTTGTGAGACCAACCCTACAATAATCTTACAAATTCTTACAAATGATCCCTCCTCTAAACAAAATCAGTTCAATTAATTCCCTGATGTATTTGCTTTTAAAAATGCAAGACTTTGATTCAAACTCACAGAAACGTGTAAATAACTGATCCCACAGCTACTTTCTTAAAAGCTAATTTCATTGAAAAAGAGTTCTGGGAAAGCCATACCGAGAGCTGAAATTCAGAATATTTAATAATTAGCATGACACACCAAAGCTAAAAACCAAACTCACTGTCATTACATTGATTCTGAATCATAGTGACCTGGTTTCCTAGGCTATACATCTCTACAACAGCAGAAAGCCTCATCTCTTTCCCACAGAATGTCTAGTGGGCTTGAACTGCTGAAGTTGAGGTTATTTGTCTTGTGCTTATCCTACAGCGCCATTTTCTTCTTAAGTGCTATCTAGATGGTTCCAACTAATAACAACCCTGCACAGGGTTTCCAAGGTTTTAATATTTTGTTGGACCAGAAACCCTCATCTTTCTCTTGAGGAGTAACTGATGGGCTCAAATCACCAACCTCATTATTTGTAGTCCAGTGCTTATTGTATGAAGTCACTGCACTCTCTTACAATGTCATGTTGTTGTTATCGTTAAGAGCCATCAAGTGGTTCCAACTCATAGGGACCTTGTCCAAGGTTCCTGAGGAACAGCTGGAGAGTTTGAACTGCCAACTTTTGGTTTGCAGTCCAGGGCTGATCCTACAGTGCCACACCAGGAGTCCAGACAGAATATGAGCTGATAAGAATTAGTTCAGGAATATTGATGCATCCTTAGGAATATGAGCCGTGGCCTTCAGGAAACAGAATAGCTAAAGTAGTTGGGAACACCCTGGGAGAAGGAGAAGAAGCCCTTGAATACAGAGTGAGAGAATCAAAATGAAATTTTACTTCATTGGAAAGTCCTTAAGCCAAAATGTTTCATATTAAGACTAAGTAAGTAATTGAAGTAGGTATCTAAGTCAAAAATAGAACTTTTTAGCAGAGACAAAATTTAAAACATTTTAATAAAATTATTTTCTGCATCAGTATTCTAATCTAAAAGTAGTT
>NW_006408938.1:123678-125298 GCF_000296735.1 Chrysochloris asiatica | reverse complement strand
TTCAGTAACGAAAGTCGAGGCTTGAATTTTTTTCTACAGTTCCCCCAGCTTGAGAAATGCTGACCGTGTTCTTCCCTTTTGGTTTTCTAATTCCAAATCTTTGCATATTTTATTATAGTACCTGGTTTTATCTTCTTGAGCTGATCTTTGAAATTTTCTGTTCAGCTCTTGAAATTAGAGATAATCTCCTTCAAAAGGATTTTCACTACTTCCCCTCAGTTCAGGTGGGGAAAAACTCTATCCAACCAGCAAAGATGTCCACAAAAACAGCAAATATTTAATTCCCCACCTTGGGACCATCTGCATGAATTCAACTTGCCAATTTTCAGAGCATTGTTTACCTTGACATTGGTGCAAGACAGCCATGTCTTGGGATTGTTCTTGAGCCCAGTAAAACGGTTAGAGTTAACATACTGAATGATTTTTGTTTTGGAAAATTTCTTGCCTTGGAGCCAGGACCTAACAAATCAAGACAAGGCCTATTTCCCTTAATGGGTTACTTCATGGACTCATTTAAGAAAAGCAGGGTCTAGCTTTCACAGCATCAGAACCACTCTATTGCCACTCACTCTCTATCCTTTAACCTCTCAGAAACAGAGCAATTCCATCATCATTCACTTTTCATCCTTTAACCTCTCTCTCAAATCCGTTTGCCTCAGTCCAACTCAAGTCCTCTGGGTACACATTCACTGTTGTTGTTGTTGTTGTTGTTTTTAGTGTTTTTTTTTTTTTTTTTTTAAGAAGTTTTTATTGTGAATTGAATTAAAGTTTACAGGGCAGATTATCAGCTTTACATTCCATAAATTATATTTTGCTTTGTTGCAATGATTACAATCCCCTCCATGTACCATCAGTCAACAGTATTTTCTATATCCTCCACCCCCTTTTTTTTTTAAGTTTTTATTATGGATTGAAGGAAAGTTTACAGGGCAGATCATCAGTTTTACATTTAACAAACCATACACCTTGTTTCATTACAATGATTATAATCCCCTCCATGTACCAGCAGTTAACAGTATTTCTCTCTATTCACTTCAGCTTTAAAAAAACAAAAACAAAAACAAAACAACACTCAGGTATATATAATAATTTACACCTCCAAAGGGCACATTCTACAAGTCTGCCTCCTGGCCACCATCTCTTAGTCCATCTCTTCCCATTAATATAGAGCCCTTAGCCACCCCTTCTCTCCATGTCCCCATCTCTGCCTCCATCTCAGGCATCGCTGCTTCTCTGGATAAGGTCCCGCATTCTACTTGTGCTCTTATCCCTTGATGGTCTTAGGTTCCTCTGTTTTTGATCTGTAACATTAAACACTCTCCTCTTTTTGTTACAAAACTTCTACCTTTACAATTGTGACAGTCGCATTAGTCATTGTGACAATTACTCACTATTGAATCATAAGACTCTTATCCCCATCTCTTTTCACCAGACTCATCTAGACAATATGAAAACTATTCAGCGGAAGCTCTTTCTTCTCCCACACACTCTTAAACTAAATTCCACCATGAAACCTTGTAAGCCAGTCACTTTGTGCTTTTATAGCCCTCCTCCCCCTATTTTAGGTAGCCAGTGTCTAAGTTGCCATTCCCTATCTACCCTGTGTACAGAGGGGATAGC
>NW_006408938.1:120951-122573 GCF_000296735.1 Chrysochloris asiatica | reverse complement strand
TCAAGTTGGTACCAACTCACAGTGTACAACAGAAAGAAACACTGCCCAATTCTGCACCAATCGCACAATTGTTGATATGCTTCAGCCCATTACTGCTGCTACTGTGCCAATCCATCACATTGGGGATTTTCCTCTTTTTTGCTGACCCTCCACTTTGCAAAGCATGATGTCCTTCTCGATAATATGTCTGAAGTATGAGAGATGAAGTCTGGCTATCTGGCTTCTAAGAGCATTGGAGTTATGATGTAAGTTTGTTGAACTGTGGTGGCTTGTGTGTGGCTTTAATTCTGGAAATTATGCCACAGGTATTTTAAATATCAGCAGGGTAACTCATGGTGGACATGTTTCAAATGAGTTTCCAGAGGAAGACAGACTCGGAAGAAGGAGAGACAGACTACTTCTGAATGTTTAGTCACTGAAAATCTTATAAATAGCAGTGGAACATTGTCAGCACCAGATTATTGAATATTGAAACATGGTGAAAAGCACCAGAATATTACCTGGTATAGTGCTGTAAGATGAGCCCCTCAAGTTGGAAGGTACTCACAATGCAAGTGACAAAATGTGGCCTCCTCAAAGTAGAGTTTACCATGATGACACAATGAAGGAAAGACCTTGGGACCTTCATTTGCTGCTGGGGCACAACTCAAAATGGAGAGAAATAGCTATAACTATCCATTAATAATCAGAACATGAAATATACCAGATATGAATCTAGGAAAATTGTCAAAAGTGATATGGGAAGCAGAAACATAGATATCCTAGGCATTAGTGAGCTTAAATGGATATGGTTTACTATGCCAGGAATGACACATTGAAGAGGAATGGTGTCTCACCCATCATCGAAAAGAACATAGCAAGATCAGTCATGAAGTACAATGCTGTCTGTTATAGAATAATATTCATATGCCTACAAGGAAGACCAGTTAATACCACTATTATTCAAATTTACACACCAAACACTAAAGCCAGTGATTATAAAATTGAAGAATTCAACCAACTCATTCAGTTTGACATTGATCAAACATGCCATAAAGGTGTATTGATAATAACAAGCAATTGGAATGCAAGGTTTGGAAACAAATAAGAAGGATCACTGCTTGGGAAATATGACCTCCAATGATGGAGATTGCATGACAGTATTGTATAAGACCAATGACTTCTTCACTGCAAATACCTTTTTTAAACAACATAAAACAAGGCCATGGAACAGACCATCAGTTGTTCATATGTAAATTCAGGCTGAAGCTGAAGGAAATGAAAACAAAACCACAAGAGCCAAAATATGACCTTGAACATATCCCATCTGAATTTATAGATCATCTGAGGAACAGATTTGATGCGCTGGACACTAAATTCTGAAGATGAGAAGAATTGTGGGATGATATCAAAAACATTATACTGAAAGAAAGCAAAAGATCATTAAGAAGAGAAGAATAAAGGAAAAGACTAAAGTGGATGTCAGAAGAGACTCTAGAACTTCCTTTCTAGCATGTTGTTGTTGTTGTTGTCAGGTGCCATTGATTCGGAACCGACTCATAGCAACCCCATGTACAGCAGAATGAAACAATGTCCGACCCTGGGTTAACCTCACTACCGCTGCCACACTTGACGCCATCAAT
>NW_006408938.1:107164-120090 GCF_000296735.1 Chrysochloris asiatica | reverse complement strand
CTTTTTAAAGTGTTGAAGAGCAGAGATGTCAGCTTGAGGACTAAGGTGAGCCTGACCCAAGCCATGGTATTTTTCCAGCATAGAGATGTTAAAGTTTAAGGGTTTAACATGGTATTTTCAATAGCGTCATATGCATACAAATGTTGAACAGGGAATAAGGAAGACCATAGAAGCATTCATGTATTTGAGTTTTGGTGTTGAAGGAGAATATTGAAGGTAAATTGGACTTCCAGAAGCACAAACAGATTTGTGGTAGATGAAGTACAGCCAGAGTGCTCCTTGAAAGTCAGGATGGCTAGAATTGGTTTCTTATACTTCAGACATATTATCAGGGGGAACCAGTCACTGCAGAAGAATATCATGTTTGGTAAAGTGGATGGTTACAGAAAAAGATGAAGATCCCCAACAAGATGGATTGGCATAGAAATGGCAGGGATGGGCTCAGGTGAACAACGATTGTGAGATTGTCCCAGGACCAGGCAGTGTCTCATTCTGTTGTGCATAGGGTCAGTATGAGTCATTACCCACTTGAAAGCACCTAACAATGAGGAGCATTATGGTTGTACTTCTTCCAGCACAGATTTCTTTGCTCTTCAGGCAGTACCTGGTACTTTCAATATTCTCCTCCAACACCATAACTCAAATTATTTTATAGTCCTCTTTATTCATTGCCCAACTTTCACATGCATATGAGTTGATTGAACATACCACAGCTTGGGTCAGGTGCACCTTTGTACTTAAACTGGCATCTTTGCTCTTGAAAAATTTAAAGAGGTTTTGTGCAGCAGATTTCTCTAATGCAATATGTCGTTTGATTTCTTGACTGATGCTCTGATGATTGTTGATGGTTGAGTCAAGCAAAATGAAACCTTTGACAACTTCTGAGGTTAGATGTTATCAAATTAACCAGATGAAATAAGAATGACTATAACTCAGAAAAATGTTGAAATGTCATAAATGTGTATGTGTGTGTGTTGGAATGGAGGGCTGGTTTTCATCTATAATAGTCTTTTATCCAGTTTATCATATTTAAAGTTGATTATCAATCATTAATCTACATTTAATAGGCTCCAGCTAGATCAACAATTACTCGGAGCCATTAAGTTGTAATTATTTTTTTCTATATAAAAGCATTACGTTGTAAAGGATCATTTAAAGTTAATTTAAGGATGTTAATTTAATAGCTGCAATAATACTCTGATTAATTTTGTTACAAATAAAGACAATGTTGTCATCAACTGGCAATTAGATAACTGTATTAGTTGTTGTTAGATGCCATCCATTTGGCTGAAACTAATGGCAACTGACAGCGTAAGAGAACAAAACACAGCCCAGTTCTGTGTCATCCTCACAAGTGTTTGTCTGAGCCTATATTTGCTGCCACTGTGCAAATTCATCTTAGTGGGGATCTTTCCCTTTTTCTGTAATCTTCCACTTTACTAAGCATGATGTACTTCTCCAAGGACTGGTCCCTCCTACCAATATGTCCAAAGAATGTGAGAGGATGTTTCATCATCCTCATTTCTAAGGAGCATTCTGGCTGTACTCTACTCTTTGTTGTTGTTTGGACACATGTTGTTGTTATTGTTGAGTGCTGTCAAGTTGATTTTGACCCATAGTGACCCTGTATAGTTTCCAAGGAGCAGTTGGTGAGCTTGAACCACCCACCTTGCAGTTAAAATGACTTTGCAGACTGATGCATTACTGACAGTGCCACACCAGGATTCCATGTTTTGACACATAGCAACCCTTTATAGGTTTCCAAGGAATGGCTGATGGGTTTGAACCACCAGCCCAGTGCTTATCCTGTAGATGAACAGAATATAGATTAGAAATTTAGGTACATTTAAACTTAAGACACTATAGTGGTTGCAACAGATATCAATGTGAAAAAATTAGGTTGTTTTATAGGTGGTAAAGAATAATTTTTTACTGTGTGTATAAAAATAAATTGGAACACTGTAAATAATCCAATATCCATCTGCCAGTTTATCATACTATAGTGGCTTGTATGTTAGGTACCTCACTAATGTTTCTAATTCCTGATGGGTTATCCATGATAGTTTCAGTGGAGCTTGCAGACAAATAGACTAGCGAGAAAGGCCTAACAGTCTACTTCCAAAACTTCACAAATAAACATTATCCACATCACAACAGAATGATGCCCTATGTAGTGCAGGAAGAAGAGCCTCTTAGGTTCCAAGGCAATATACCTATGATGAAGTCCTGGTGTGGTGCTGTGGGTTAATGCGCTGGACTGAATTTGAACTACAAGGTCGGCAGTTCAAGCTCATCAGGTGCTCCTTAGAAACCCTATATAGGGTCGCTATGTGTTGGAACCAACTCAACAGTACTTAACAACAAAAACAATAATACCAATGATAATGAAGATGGCCCAGAACCTGACAACATTTTGTTGTGTTGTACATGGAATCACCATAAATTGGAACTAACTTGATATTAGCTTAACAACAACATCAAATAACACATGTACAGGCTGACTATAAAGGGATTGGAGATATAAACATTAATCTCTGAATATTTAGAAAAGACATAGAAAATATATGCATAAACATATTTGCAACCTGGGGAGAAAAAGATGCCGTTCAATAAACTTAAAAAGAACAAAAATCTTAATTGATTGTATTTTATCAAGATTAAAGAGAAAGTTGGTGAATTTGTAATATACTCACTGGACTGTGAATCACAAGCTGAGTGTTTCAAGCCCACCAGCCACTCCATGGAATAAAAATGATACTTTCTGCTCCCGTAAAGATTAACAGCCTCCTTATAAAAATATAATGGATGCTATGAGCTAGAACCAACTTGACAGCACTTCAAAACAACAAATCAAGATTAAAAATTATGTGTCGGGGGGAGCATCATGTGTAAAGTGTGCATATATGAATGTAGGAATCCTAATGTGGAATTGTGGCTTAATGTTCTGGACTGCAAGGTCATTGAGCCACAATGGTGGTGGTTCTAGCTCACCAGCCGCTCCTCTGAAACCCTACACAGAGCCTACTCAATGGTACTTAACAACAACAACAGCATATGCATGTAGGGAGAATATGTACCACTCGCTTGCCAATTCATCATACTATGGTGGCTTGCATTTTGATACTGGCATCTATGCCACCAGTATTTTAATACCAGCAGGATCACCCATGGTGGACAAGTTTAACTGGAGCTTCCAGACTAAAACAAAGTAAGAAGTAGGAGAGGTAGACAACTTCTGAATACTTAGTCACTGAAAATTTTATGAATAGTACTGGAACACTGTCAATTAACACCAGAATATTGACTACTGAAACATTGTGAATACCAACAGAATATTGTTAGATTGTGGTGCTGTAGGATAAATAATTGACCATAAGTCAGTTTGAAGAGCAATGTTGGTGATTCAAATTCCTAGTTGCTCCTCGGAAACACTATACAAAATTTCTAGGAGCCAGGACTTACTTGACAGTATTTAACCAAACAACATGCAACAAAAGATGAGCACCTTAGGTAGGATGGCACTCAAAATAAGACTGGGGAAGAGTTGCCTTCTCGAAGTAGAGGTAACCATGATGGCGTGAATGCAGTAAACTTTTGGGATCTCATTTACTAATGGGGCATAACTCAAAATGAGGAGAAACAGCTGCAACCATCCATTAGTAATTGGAACATAAAATATACAAAGTATGAATTTAGGAAAAATGAAAGTTATCAAAAATGAAATGGAATGCATAAAGCTTGGTATCCTAGGCATTAGTGAGCTAAAGTGGACAAGAATCATATGCTTAATATGCCAGGAACAAAATTAAACAGAATGGCATCACATTCATCATAAAAAGAACTTTTTAAGATCTTGAACTATAATGTGGTCTGTGATAGGATAATATACATACTATTCAGATTTACATATAGATCACTAAAGAAAGAAGAATTCCAGTGTGCACTAAAGTCATTGGCAAAGAATAAGCCTTCCAGTACTGATAGAATACAATTAGAAATATTTCAGCAAACTGATGCAACAATAGTGGCACTCACACATCTATGCCTAGAAGTCTGGAAGACATTTACCTGGCAAACTGATTGAAAGAGATCAATATGTGTGCCCATTCTAAAGAGAGGTGACTTAATGGAATGTGAAAATCATGGGTTAATATCATTAATGTCACATGCAAATAAAATTTTGCTAAAAATAGCTTTAAAATGGCTGCAACAGTGTTCATGCAACTGCCAGAGGTTCAAACCTGTTTAAAATTAGAACATGGAATGATTTAAAATTGTTGAAATCAAATGGATATTGGATGAATGCAGAGAATACCAGAAAGAGGTTTACCTGTGTTTTACTGACTATGCAAAGGTTTTTCAGTAGTGTGCATCATGACAAGCTGTGGACAACAGTGTGAATAATGAGCATTCTGAAGGACTTAATCAAGCCCATGAGGAACTTGTACATAGACCAAATAGTAGTCCTTTGAGCAGAACAAGGGGGCAGCGAGTGGTTTAAAATCAGGAAAGGTATGCACCAAGGTTGTGTCTTTAACCATTCTATTCAATCTGTATGCTAAGCAAATAATCCGAGAGGATGGATTATATGAAGAAGAATTGGATCTGGATTGGAAGAAGACTCATGAACAACTTGTGATATGCAGATGATACAACCTTGCTTGCTGAAAGTGAAGCGGACTTAAAATGCTTAATGATGAAGATCAAAGACCACAGCCCTAAGTATTGACTGTACCTCAAAGTACAGAAAGCAAAAATCCTCACATCTAGACCAATAAATAGCATCATGACAAATGGAAAAAAGATTTAAATTGTCAAATACTTCATTTTGTTTGAATCAACCATCAACACTTATGGAAGCAGCAGTCAAGAAATCAAATGCAGTATTGCAATAGGCAAATCTGCTGCACAAGACCTTTTTAAATGTTGAAGAGCAAAGTTATCAGTTTGGGAATAAGATGTGTCTGACCCAAGCCATGTATAGTCTCATATGCATTTGAAAGTTGGGCAGTGAATAAAGAAGACCATAGAAGAAGAGATGCATATGAGTTAAGGTGTTAGAGAAGTGCATTAAAGGTACCATGGACTTCTGGAAGAACAAACATATTTGCGTTGGAAGAAGTACAATCAGAATATTCCTTAGAAGCCAAGATGACCAGTCTTTATCTCTTGTACTATGGACGCATTATCAGGAGGGACCAGTCCCTAGAGAAGGACATCATGCTTGGTAAAGTGGAGGGGCCTCACAAAAGAAGAAGACTATGGCTAATCAGTAGACAACTGCCATCCAGTTACTCTAGACTTATGATAACTTATCATGTGCCCCAAACAGAAATGTATTCTAGTATTTGCACAAGAAAGAGAAAGACTAGGAATACATGTATGGCTATAGACATAGGTATAAACATAGATACAAATATATAGAGATATGGATATAAATTAATACATCCAAATAACTTTCACCAGTTTTTCCTTTCAGTAAAATTTCTTTAAAAAAATTTAAAATAAATAAAAAATTGAGTGATGTTATTATATGTACTAAAAGCTTTAAAACACTTCAGAAAAATTAATTCCAGAAATTGAAAGAATCTTTTATTTACCATATGTGGAGTAGCAGAGGAAAAGAAACTGAACAGAAAGCACTAAACTCTCAGCTTGGAGTCCTGGTGTGGAGCTGCAGGATAAGCACTGGACCCCAAAATTGGTTTGAAATGCAAAGTCGATGGCTCAAACTCATCAGCTGCTCCTCAGAAACCCTTTAAAGGGTCTCTATGAGAAGGAACAACTTGACAGAATTCAACAACAACTCTCAGTTTTGCCACCATCAAGTTGTATGGCCCTGGAGACGTGATTTAGCAACTTCACACTAGAATAATTCTATTTGTAACCTGTTGGCATGGAACAGATGAGCTCTACAATTCCTTATCCATCCTTATCTTTGATGACTGCACCCTGGATGTTGTGGGCTTGACACAGTTCTACTTGTATTTAAAATAACTGTTGAAAATGTAAATTTCTCTGTGGACCCACTAGATGGCAACAGATTCCACGTCACTGTATGACTTGAGGAAACCAGCTCAACTTCCATAAGATTTTGAATTTGAGTGTCAAAAGCTTGTGTAAGGGTTCAGCTATGATTGTCTAAATATGAGTTTTATTCTCAGCTCTGCCATTTATTATTGTTTTGATTTTGGGAAAACAAAACTCTGCATGTTCCTTATTACCTTTCCCAAATCAAAGGATGCTTTCCAGATCTAAAATTCCATACCAGAATAAGAAAAAGCTATAATTAAAAATTGATAGATTTCAGATTGAAGAAGTTGGTAGAATTCTTCTATTTCATCCTCACTGGCTTTAGTGGTTGGTGTGAAATTTGAATAATAGTGGTGTTAACTGGGCTTCCCTATAGGCGCATGGATATTATCTCATCACAGACAGCATTGTACCTTATAACTGATCTGGATATGTTCTTTTTGACAATGAATGCAACACCATTCCTCTTCAATTTGTCATTCCCAGCATAGTAAACCATGTGGTTGTCAGATTAAAAATGGCCAATACCAGTCCCTTTCAGCTCACTAATGCCTAATATATCAATGTTTATGCATTCCATTTCATTTTTGACAGCTTCCAATTTTCCCAGATTCATACTTCATATATTCCATGTTCCAATTTTTAATGGATGTTTACAGCAGTTTCTCTTCATTTTGAGTTGTGACCTATCAGCAAATGAAGGTCCCACAGGTTTTTCTTCCACGAGCTTTACTCCCTTCGCGTTATCACAGTCAACTCTACTTTGAGGAGGCAGCTCTTCCCCAGTCACATTTTGAGTGACTTCCAACCTGAGGCGCTCATTTTCCGGCACTATCTCTGACAATGTTTCTCTCCTATTCATGAGGTTTTCAGTGACGAAATATTCAGAAGTAGTTCATCACTCTTTCTTCCTAGTTTGTCTTTGTCTATAAGCTCATCTGAAACCTGTACACCATGGGTGACCCTACTACTGGTACTTAAAATACCTGTGGCATAACTTTCAGAATCACAGCAACTCACAAGCCACCACAATAAGACAAACTGACAGACGAGTGGTGGCCATTTGGTTTTAAGTGGAAACTATCACTTTAAATTTTGAGAAGATCTGTATGCATGCATAGTAGAACCCTCCAGGGATGGGGGGCTGTCCATTTGCTCAGGTACCCCTCTAGTCACCAGAATGGAGGTGCGCAGTGAGAGACCAATGAACAGATACCAAAAAAGGAATGTCCACACCCCTATCACACCTCTATCTCCTTAGTTCTGTCTGGCATTTGTGGCTGTTTTGATCCTTACCCCACTTGGTCTCTCCCAAGATGGCGGCTCCGGGAGTAGCATAGTGTCTTGAATTAGAAAGCACTGGATTTCTTTTTTCTGCTACAAACTCCCCTAGCTTTAAGCCTTCCAATCTTTTAAATATTCCTTTATATGTGGTTCAGAGTTCTAGCACCATCCCCTGAACCTGCTTAGTCTGGTATTCTGTGTTGTTGGTGACGGGGCTCCTCACTGCACATCTACCCAATCCACCATCATGTAGTGATCATTACTGGTGATTGGAATGCAAAGGTTGGGAGCAAAGCGGAAGGATCAGCAATTGGAAAGTATGGTCTTGGTGATAGAAATGATGCTGGAGTACGCATAAGAGAATTCTGCAAAACCTATGATTTGTTCATTCCAAGTACCAGCATAAGAGACACTATACACACGGACCTCACCAGATGAAATACAAAGAAATCAAATTGACTACATCTGAGGAAAGAGACAATGGAAAAACTCAATATCATCAGTCAAAACAAGGCCAGGGGCAGACTGCAGCAGACCATCAATTACTCATATGCAAATGTAAACTGAAGCTGAAGAAAATGAAAACAAGTCTGTGAGAGCCAAAATATGACCTTGAATATATCCCACCTGAATTTAGAGATCATCTGAATAACAGATTTGATACATTAAACACTAAAGACCAAAGACCAGAAGAGTTGTGGGATGAATGACATCAAGAACATCATACAAGAAGAAAGCAAAAAATCATTGAGAAGACAAGAAAGAAGGAAAAGGTCAAAATGGATGTCAGAAGAGGCACTGAAACTTGCTCTCCAGCATAGAGATGCTAAAGCAAATGGAAGAAATGAGGAGGTCCAAGAGATGAACAGAAAATTTCAAAGATCAGCTCGAGAAGATAAAGCCAAATATTACAAAAAAATGTGCAAAGATCTCGAATCGAAAAACCAAAAAGGAAGAACATGTTTAGCATTTCTCAATCTGGGAGAACTGAAGAAAAAATTCAAGCCTCAACTTTCATTATTGAAAGATTCGCTGGGCAAGAGAAGATGGAAGGAATATACAGAGTCACTGTTCTAAAAGGAAATGGTTAATGTTCAACCATTTCAAGGGGTAGCATATGATCAAGAGCCAATGATAATGATGGAGGAAGTACAAGGTGCATTGAAGGAATTGGCAAAGAACAAGGCACCAGGAATTGATGGAATCAAATTGAAATCTTTCAAGAAAGTGAGGCGGCACAGGAGGCACTCACTCATCTCTGCCAAGAAATTTGGAAGACAACTATCTGGCCGACTGATTGGAAGAGATCCATATTTCTGCCCATTCAAAAGAAAGGTGACCCAACAGAATGCAGAAATCATTGGACAATCTCTTTGATATCCATTGCGAGTAAAGTTTTGCTAAAAGTAATACAGAAGGCTACAATCATACATTGACAGAGAACTTCCAGAAGTTCAAGCTGGATTCAGAAGAGGCCATGGAACGAGGACTTATCATTTCTGATGTCCAATGGATCTTGGTTGAAAGCAGAGAATATCATAAAGATGGTTACCTGTGCTTTGTTGACTAGAATGTTTTCGATTGTGTGGATCATGACAAGCTATGGGTATTCCGGAACACTTAATTGTGCTCATGAGGAATCTGTACCTGGACCAAGAGGCAGTTGTTTAAGCAGAACATGGGAACAACTGAATATTTTAAAATTAAGAAAGGTGTGTGACAAGGTTGTATTCTTTCACCATACTTATTCAACCTGTATGCTGAGCAAATAATCCGAGAAGCTGAGTTCTATGAAGAAAAACATGGCATGAGGATTGAAGGAATCCTCATGCGATATGCAGATGATACAACCTTGCTTGCTGAAAGTAAAGAGGACTAAAAACATTTACTGATGAAAATCAAAGAGCACAGCCTTTACATCTCAATGTCAAGAAAACAAAAATCCTCACCACTGGACCAATAAACAATATTCTTATCAACGGAGAAAAGATTGAAGTTGTTAAGGACTTCGTTCTTCTTGTATCAACCATCATCAGTAATTACAGCAGTATGCTTTTGAGTTATGGTGTAAGAGGAGACAATTGTAAGTGCCATGGGCTGCCAGAAGAACCAACATCTGTGTTGGACGAAGTGCAGCCAGAGTGCTTCTTGGAGGCCAGGATTGCCAAGCTCATCTCTCCGACTTAGGACATATTGCCTGGAGGGACCAGTCACTGGAGAAGGATATCATATTTGGTAAGGTCGAGGGTCAGAGAAAAAGAGGAAGACCACCAGCAAGTTGGATTGGCAAAATGGCAGCATCCATGGACTCAAACATGGCAACAATTGTTAGGTTAGCCCAGGACTGGGCCGTGTTTCGTTCTGTTGTTGGTACTGACTCGATAGCACCTAACAACAACAATTATTATTATGAAGTTGTCATGGGACTGGGAAGTGTTTCATTCTGTTGTGCACAGAGTTGCTGAGTTGGTGCTAAAGTAATGGCACTTAACAACAACAATTTTTATTGTAGGATAGGAGAAGTAGGAATAATGATCTGAAGGGATCTGAATATAGACCAAGACGAAGTTGTTTCAACAGAAAAATGGAATATTGCATGATTTAATATCAGGAAAAGAATGTGTTAGCCCTGTATCTCTTCACCATACTTATTTAATCTCTATGCTAAACAAATATTCCAAGAAGTTAGACAAACACAAGTGACTCTAAGTATCTAACCCTAGAATTCAGAAACCAGTGCATTTGGTTCTTCCTTGAACTGACTCTTCTTATTCATCTTAATCATCAGTTATGCTGTTTGTAAAGAAAAAATAGTATTGCATTTTGTTAAAAGGAAGTTGTCATGTTCTCTGAGGTATTTGCTTAAACCCTGGAAGACATAAAATACTGAGGAGGCCAAGGTGTCAGGTCAGTAAAGTCAATAAAATTCCCAGGTGCTCTCTTTGCTCCCATTAGAGGTAACCTCACTTGGGAGTATGTGATGTTATAAATTAGCAGAATTAAAGTGAAAAGTAGTTGAAACAATGGTGTTGGTGTACCGTGGAGTTGGTTCTGACTCATAGTGATTCTGTATAGGGTTTCCAAGGCTACAAATCTTTATGGGAGCAGACAAAGCTTCATCTTTGTCCCACAGAACAGCTAGTAGTTTTGAACTGCTGACCTCGATGTCATAACCACTATGACCTTGAGGTCATAACCATATTCAACACTTGCTGAATTTAATACCAGGAATCATCGCTTTACTCACTTTTCCTGTTTTCCCAAGGAACGGCACTGTAATAACTCTCTCCTTTATTATTTTCCTTTTTAAATTCAGTGTTTGGCATATAATTTATTTAGCAGTAAGCTAGGCATGTGCCATTAACGCATTTTGTTTAAAAGAGAACATCTGTTATCACTGAATCAGAATACATGGGCCTGCCTAGGAAAAATGTCCATCCCGTGTGACCAGACAGGTCATGAGAGAGCAAAACAGGAATGAACTGGGTCTATAAACATCTCATGTTCTTTATCCTTAGACTTGAGCAGGGATGAGGATGAGATCCTAAAGTCTTAGAGGCTTTCCAATAAGTAAAACTGCCAAGCATGCTGATGAAACCAGAAAAGTTTGTGGTTATCCTCTAATTATGAGCAGTGTTATGAACCTGGTGGCTTGTACAGTCAGCTCTTTTTCAAGAAAGATGACACCTGGTCTTCTAAAGGTCAAAACCAAAAAGTGATAAAAGTAGTTCTCTAATGCATAATTCATGTAAAGAAAAAGAAATGAATATAAAAGAGGATAAAAGGCTGATCTCCAGTTATTTATTCTTTAATTGAGTGGAAAATTCTGTAAATGTAGTCTTTCTCATACCACATTGTGAACTCATGGGGGCCAGAGACTGAACCTGCCCTATATCCTTTTCATCACCATTAATCAATTTAGTGTATAACACAGGCATGCTCTCAATGAATGTTTGCCTTTGGTATACCTGTGTGTATACCAAAAGCAAATTCTTGTGACCTTGGACTGCTAAGTGACCAAAGTATAAAGTCATAAATCCCCTGATTTTTAGCCCCCTCCCCTGATCTTCAAGCTGAACACATATACCAGCATATGAAAGAGTTCAGCAATGCAAAGAAGAACCAAGGACAGGATGTTGTTGTTGTTGTTGTTAAGTACCTACAAGTCAGTTCTGATTCTTGGCATACCCATGTTGGGTTCCCAAAGAGCAGCTGGTAAGTTTGAACTGCTGACCTTACAGTTCAAATAACTTTGAGGTCCAGTACACTAGACTACAAAAGGATAAGAACTCCATACACGTGCATTAGAGTTAGTGGCTCCTGGCACATTGAACACTATTCTAGAGAATAATGAGCTTTATAGAATGGCTTTGTAAACATGATATAATAGGCTGGCAGTCAGAAGATCTGTTTCTTAGGTCTGGTCTTGTCATTATCTAACTGTGCAATATACAGCAAGTAATTTAATTTAATTTTCTATTCATAGGTTTAACTAATTATCTCTAATGTCCCTTTCAATAATAATATTCTACTATTAAGCTGATCATCATCAACAGAATATTGGATTCAACAAATTTTTTTTTTTTTTTTAATTCCCACCCAGTATTTAAACTTCCCCTAATCCACATACTTTTCATTGTGTGAACAACTAAACTGCTTAGAGTAGATTTACTGGAGACTTAACACAAGGAGAATTCCAGAACATTACATGCAATCATCATTCTTAATGCTTTATAGCAATGCAGTCCTAACTCTCACCCTGTTAACATGCTCCTGAACTGGTTAACTACAGACTAAAAAGAAAATGCAAAAACAGCTTCAAGTGAAGCTACACAAATATAACAATTTTGTTATCTATCCAAGAAAACTTACATAAAATTGCTTGTCTTTAAGTTTATTATGGTGTCCTGATGTGGCACTGTAGGATAAGCACAGGATTACTAGTACAAGACTGGTACATCAAACCCACAAGCAACTCCTTGGTAACCCTATACAGGGTCATTATGAGTTGGAACTGACTCAACAGCACTAACAACAAGTTTACTAAAGAGCTCTGGAGACAAAGTGATTAAAGTACTCAGCTGATAACCAAAAGGCCAATGATTCAAACCCACCAGTTGCTATGCAGGATAATGAGATGGCAATCTGCTTTGGTAAATATTGTTGTTTTTAGGTACCATTGAGTCGGTACTGACTCATAGTGATGCTACACACAACAGTAGGAAACATTGCCTGGTCCTTTACCAATCTCACAACCATTGCTTCATTTGATCCCATCACTTCTGTCACTGTATAGTCTTGAAAATTCTACTGTGTTCTGTAGGGTTACTATGAGTTGGGATCAACTCTACAACAATGGGATTCTTAAGGAGGTTTAAGTTTACAACAGTGTCCTGGTATGGCACTGTGGATTAATGCACTGGACAACAAAGCTGGGTTTAAACCACAAGGTCACTGGTTCAAGCTCATCAGCTGCTCCTTGAAAACCCTATACAGATTCACTATTGGCTAGAACTGACTCGGCGGCACTTAATAACACAGCAACAAAGTTTACTATGTTGTTGTTGTTGTTGTCAGGTGCCATCGAGTCGGAACCGACTCATAGCGAC
>NW_006408938.1:101165-104664 GCF_000296735.1 Chrysochloris asiatica | reverse complement strand
GATATTATCCTATCACTTATAGCATTGTACCTCATGACTGATCTGGATATGTTCTTTTTGACGATGAATGCAACACCATTCCTTTTCAATTTGTTTACTATAGATTCTACCTAAAGATAATAAAACTAACAAAAGTTGACTAATTAGATAAAGCAATGGAAGCAAAATTCTATGATGCTCAGTTTGTAGTCCTGTGACATTGAAGATTATATGCCACATGGTATTTCTGAGTTGAAAAGGACCCTAAGAGTTTTATATGAAGCTGGCAGAGGATAAAGATTTTAATAAACACCTGAAAACTAGACTATCCCTGGGTGAGGCTATGAAGAGACTGTTTATCTTTGATCCTCAGATAATCCCCTCAGCTTCACCATTCCACTGAAGCACCCAGAGTTCTCAATAATATTTAACCATCATAAAGGTTCTTCAGTTCAAAGTAAAAAAAAAAAACAATCTAAAAATAAAAACTGCCTATCCAGTTTCAGTCTGATAAAATACAGTAAGCATGTTCACTGAATACAGCTAAACACTTGGACAGAATGCATACAACAGCTACATCAAGACTCTGAGAACAAGAAGTAAATAGCAGAAAACCAATGAGGGAAGCAGATAAACTTTGAAGTATCAATAAGCCAGAAGCATATTTATCAATTTTCCCACAAATATAATTTAACATAAACTCAAGGCAACCCAAAACCCAGAATAGGCATTAGTGGAGGAATAAAAAAAAAAAGTTCCAAGATAAGCCCTGTAGTTTAGGCTTTAAGAACAAGAAAAAGGTCACTTGGCAGTACAACACAGGAGAGGGAGTACTGCAGAAATCTAGAAGTTTGAGGAAGGAAAATTTCCTTCCTCTAGAAAGAGTTGTTATTCTAAAACTAATGAGGTGGAGCCTTAGCCTTAGACACCAATGTAGTTGTCAGTGCAATTACAACAAGTAGCTGGCTACGGCCTGAAAAGAGTATACTCTGTCGGCCTGAATAGGGAATACCAGAATCTCAAAGGTAATGGGGAACATCATGGAGAGGGAGGAGCTCAGGAAAGCAATTTCATAAAGTTAGTTATGAAACTTGGGCTCATCCTCAAGTTGGGTATGCAAGGTTCTGATCTTATTCAGTATATCAAGCTCAGAACTTAAGAGGTAAATCAATGCAGATGTTGCAAATTGGCCAATGGAAGGAACACACATGGATCAGATATAAATAGCACAACATGGATTGTAAAAAAGAGGGATAAGATGACAAGAGTACAAGGAAAATCAATGAATAGTACAAATTATACTCTGAAACTTGCTTTCCAGCATAGAGATGCTAAAACAAATGGAAGAAATAACAAAGTAAAAGATCTGATCTGAAAATTTCAAAGGGCAACTCAAGAAGACAAAGTCAAGTACTATAATGAAATGTGCAAAAACATAGATTTAGAAAATGAAGAGGAAAGAATATACAGCATTTCTCAAGTTGAAAGAACTGAAGAAAAAGTATTGAATGAAATAATCAAAAGAAGATGGAAGGAATACACATAGACAATATACCAAAAGGAAAATATTCAACTATTTCAAGGGATAGCTATGATCAAGAGTCAATGTTATTGAAGGCACAAAATGAGTGGCTTACAAGGTTTTAAGGGGGAGTTTAGTTTAATAGTGTGTGGGGGAAGAAAGAGTACCCACTGAATAATTTTCATCTTATCTTGATGGGTCTGATTAAAAGAGATGGGGATAAGATTCTTATGATTCGATAGTGAGTAATTATTATCAAGACTAATTGTGACTGTTACATTATAAAGGTAGAAGTTTTGTAACAAAAACTGGGGAGTGGTTAATCTTATAGTCCAGAAACAAAGGATCCTAAGACCATCAAGGGAGAAGAGCACAAACAAAATGTGAGACCTTTTCCAGAGAAGCAGTGACACCAGAGATGGAGGCAGAGATGAGGCCATGGAGATAGGGAACAGCTGAAAATTCTATATTAATGGGAACAGAGGGACTAAGAAATGGTGGCCAGGAGGCAGACTTGCAGAATGTCCCCTTTTTTGGTGTAAATTATTACATATGCCTAAGTGTTTAAAAACAAAAAGAGCTAAAGTTAATAGAGAGAAATACTGTTAACTGATGGTACCTGGAGGAGATTATAATCATTGTAAGGAAACAAGGTGTTTGATTTGTTGAATGAAAAACTAATGATCTGCCCTGTAAACTTTCACTCAATCCACAATAACAACCTTAATAATAAAAAGAGTCAGTGTTACTGAGGGAAGAAGTCAAGGTGCACTGAAGACATCAGTAAAGAATAAAGCTCTGATCAGAGAGGTGGGGCTTGATGGCAGCTAGGATGGAGGTGTAGTGAAGTTCATCATCAGCCATACCACACAATATCAGGCAAAGAAGATCCAGGGCAGAGCTCCAAAACTCGGAACTACATAGTTAGGAATATCTTTAAAGGTTGAAGGCATATAGCTAGTGAAAAAGTAAGAAATCATGTACTTTTGAATCTGCCCGGCTTAGAGGCCCAGAGCTGACATCTTGGGTGAGACCAGATGGCAAGACCAAGAAGGGGAGCAGACGCATGACGGAAAAACGCAATGGGAACCTTGGGGCAAAGGTGGACAATACACTTTGTTGGTTTTGCTTTGTTCTGATTTTTTTTTTTTTAATTGGTATCTGGTCATTGCCCCTCCCCTCCACTGTGCACCTCCATTCTGGTGACTAGAGGGGGTTCCTGAGAGAGTGGACACCCCCCAACCTCACCACTGGAGGGTTCTTCTGTCATACATGAACACAGATACTCAGCCCAAGAGCAGGCCCTGAACATTTTTTTAGTTTTGTTTTGTTTTTCATAGGGGAAAGGCCAGCACAGGGCTCTAGAGAGGGAAAGAGAGTTTAAAAACAAAGCAGGCCGAAAATTAAATTAGAGTCTGAGGTATAGCATAACAACCAACAGTGGCACTTTGATATCTCTCAGCTGTGAAAGCAAGAAGCTGAAGACAGGACATTAAAGTCATACTCATATTTGGCTACAGATTTTTTTTTTCTTCTTCTGTACCTCTTCTCCCTTTTCTTTGATTACAGACTGCAATATTCAGTCTACTTTTGTGTTGTTGTTATTGTTCTTGTTTGTTTGTTTTTGCTGGTGCTGTTTTGTTGTTTTATGCTCCCCCTTCTACCTTTGGGGGACTCTTTATCTCCCTATATTATCCAAGAAGAGTCAGCAACTATTGCCATATAGTCAAGCTACAATCACACTCTATAAAACACCAAAACCCAGGCAAGAACCAATACCAACTCACGTATACCAGGGAGGCAGACAACACCTGTGAAAGTTACTCTGATTTAAGCAACAAGAAAACTGAAAAGGTAAGCCCGCATCCTGATCATATCTACCTGGAAGCAATCAGAACTCATAACAAATACAAAAACACATACTCAGTTAAATATTAAGGCCACAGATAAACACAAAACATGTCAAAGAAGCAAAAGCAGATGACCATATCAGCACAT
>NW_006408938.1:97901-100674 GCF_000296735.1 Chrysochloris asiatica | reverse complement strand
AAAGATAAGCATTCAAGAATCTCAATGAACCCCAGGAAGTATATACCCCAAAAGAAAATTGCCAAGACATATAGTAATCAAGCTGTCCAAAATCAAAGACAATGAAAGAATCCTGAAAGCAGCAAGGGAAAAGAGAAGTGTTACATACAAAGAGAAATAAATCTAATTACGCTCTGGTCTTTCAGACAAAGTATTCAGGCAAGAAGGCAATGGGGAGACATTTATAAAACCTGTAAGAAACAAAACTGACAACCAAGAATCGTCTACCCAGCAAAGCTGTCAATCAAATACAACAGATAAACAGAAACTAACCCTGAACTGCAAAACATCCTAAAAGGAGTTCTTTGGACTGAGAATCAATGAGAACAGACAATAACTAGACATTGACATGTGTGGCAGCACCACATGGAACTCAATCGACAAATGGAAGAATCAAGAATAGAAAAAAAGTCTATAACAATGAATTTAAAGGATCTGGTCTATGATCAAAACAATCACAGTGTGAAAGAAGGTAAAAACATAGGAAAAGATATTCAGGTGGTGAGGAGGTCAGGTAGATTATAGGATAAAATAGACTGTTTTAAATGGAGAGAAAAGTTAATAGAATATAAGGTAACCTCAAAGAAAAATAATACTTCACAACACACCAAAAAAATGAAAATCCAAGAAGAACATGGAAACCTTAAAACTATGAAGAAACTGACAAGAAAGAACACACACACAAAAAAAACATGAACCCAGCACAGGAAAGCATGCAGAGCAAAGAAACCAGCAGCACCACAAGAAACAAGCAAAATGACAGCAATTAATTCATACCTATAGATAATTACACTGAATGTCAACAGATTAAATACACCACTTAAGATTAATTAAGATTATGCACTGAGAGTGGCAAAATGGATAAGAAAACAAGATCATTCTGCAAGAGACAATCTTACACACAAAGAAAAAAAAAAGACTAAAAGTCAGAGGATAGAAAAAAATATATCAAGCTAATTGCAATATAAAATGAGCAGGAATGGCAATACTAATTTCTGATAAAATAAACTTTAAGGCAAAAACCAGCATAATATATAAAGAAGGATATTATCTCAATATTAAAGGGTCAAATGAAGAAGATGACATAAACATAATAAACATGTATGCTCCCAATGAGTTACAAAATATATAAAGCAAATGCTAATAGAGTTCAAAAAAGAAATAGACAAATCTACAATACTAATGGAAGATTTTAATATACCAATTTCAAAAAAGGATAGAACAACCAGAAAGAAAATCGACAAAGACACAGAAGAACTAAACAACACAATCAGCCAACTTGACTTCATAGATGTGTACAGAGCATTCAACCCAACAACAGCACAATACACATTATTTTTCAGTGTACCTGGAACATTCTCCAAAATAGACCATGTGTTAGGTCACAAAACAAGTCTCCATAAATTTACAAACATCAAAATACTACAAAGCATCTTCTCAGACCACAATGCTATCAAATCAGAAATCAATGATAGGAAAACCAAGGAAATAAGTCAAATACATGGAAACTTAATAACCCTCTGCGGAAAAGCTACTGGGTAGTAGAAGAAATAAAATGTGAATTCACGAAGTTCCAAGACACAAATGAGAACGAAAACACAACATACCAATATCTTTGGGAAACAGCAAAAGAAATGCTGAGAGGACAATTTATTGCAATAAATGGATACATACAAAAAAAGGAAAGAACCAAAATTAACACAACATCTCTAATAACTAGAAACAGACCAGCAAAGTAAACCTACAGTCAACAGAAGAAAGGAAATAAAGACTAGAGCAAAAACAAATGAGAAACTATAGAAAGATACAGAAAAAACTATAGAAAGAATCAATAGGACAAGAAGCTGATTCTTTAAAAGACTAAAATCGACAAACCGCTGGCAAACCTAACAAAAGAAAAGAGGGAGAAGACACAAATAACACACATAAGAAATCACATGGGTGATGTCACAACAGAACCAATACTAAAAAACAGATAATGACAGACTATTATGAAGAGTTGCAGTCCAACAAATTTGAAAACCTAGAGGAGATGAATACATTTTTTAGAAAAGCATTACCTCTCTAAATTTTAGAGTGAAATAGAAAACTTGGACAGACCCATAACAAAGGAAGAAATTGACCAGGTCATCAAAAACCTCCCAACCAAAAAAGTCCAGTTCCAGATGGCTTTCCTGGTGAGTTTAAACAAACATTCAGGGAGGAGCTGTCACCAATTCTACTCAAATTATTCCAGAATATAGAAGAGGACGGAAAACGTCCTAATACATTCTATGAAGCAAGCGTAACCCTCATACCAAACCAGGGAAGGACATCATTAAGAAATAAAATTATAGACCAATATCCCTCATGAACGTAGATGCAAAAATTCTCAACAAAATCCTAGCCAACAGAATTCAACAACACATCAAAAAACAATATATCATGACCAAGTGGGATTCAGATCAGTGATAAAAGGATGGTTCAACATTAGAAAAACTATCAGCATAATCCACCATGCAAATAAGAAAAAGGAAAAGAACCACATGATCATAGCGATTGATGCAGAAAAGGCATTAAAAAAAAAACCAACATCCATTCCTGATAAAAACAATCAACAAAGTAGGAATTGAAGGGAAATAGCTCAACATAATTAAGAGCATATACACAAAACCAACAGCCTACATTACTCTCAATGCAGAGAAACTGAAAGCCTTCCCTCTGTAAACAGGAACCAGACCAGGATGCCCTTTGT
>NW_006408938.1:96255-96764 GCF_000296735.1 Chrysochloris asiatica | reverse complement strand
GATTTCACCAAAAGAATAAAAAGAGAGCCTGCAGAATGGAAAAAATCTTTTGAAATAACATATCAGACATGACTAATTTCTAAAATCTGTAGGAAACTACAGAAGTCCTGGTGGTGCTGTGGGTTAATGCACTGGAATACAAGGTCGGTTTCAACAGCAGCATCAGCAGTTCAAGCTCACCAGTCATTTCCTGGAAACCCTATACAGGGTTGCTATGGGTCAGAACCGACTCGACAGCACTGAACAACAGCAACAGCATAGGAAAGTATAACACTTCTACAAGAAAAAGACAAATAACCCTATAAAAGACAAATAAACGCACATAGGACATGAACAGACACTTCACCAAGGAAGAGATTTGGGCGGCCAACAAACATACAAAGAAATGTTCACTATCATTAGCCATTGTTGTTGTTAAGTGCCATCAAGTCCATTCCAACCATAGCAACCCTGTATAGGGTTTCCAAGGAACAGCTGTTGAGCTTGAAACACCAACCTCGCAGTTCAAA
>NW_006408938.1:90779-94700 GCF_000296735.1 Chrysochloris asiatica | reverse complement strand
CTCCTACATTGCTGGTGGGAATGCAACATGGTCCAACCACTCTGGAAAACATTATGGCACTTCCTTAGAAAGTTGGATGTAGAAATACCGTATGATCCAGCAATTCTTCTACTTAGTATATATACACTAGAAATATGAACCAAAACATGAGAAGATATATGCACACCAATGTGTGTACTATTCACAATAGTAAAAATAGTAAATAGCAGTACTATTCACAATAGTAAAAAGATGGAGACAGCCTAAATGTGCATCAGTGGAAGACTGGATAAACAAACTTTGGTACATACACACAAATGGAATATTATGATACCTTGAAGAATAACAAGGAAGCTGCAAGACACCACATAACATGAATGAACCTTGAGGACATTATGCTGAGTGAAATTAGTCAGTCACAAAAGGACAAATACTGCATAAGACCATTATTGTATAAGCTTACAAAAAGATATCCATACTTAAAGGGGAGAAAAAATTTTTTTTGGTTACTGGTAATAGTGGGGTGGGTGGAGCGTTTAGGAGGTGCAAGCTGGGGATGTTAAAGCACAGGGTAGTAGGTAGACAAATCATAGTTCGGGTGTTGGGAAGGACAATACCCAAGAGGGAGATGGGGATGAAAGAACAAGGAAGATAGGGGAACCCTGAAGCAGGTTGTTGTTGTTGTTAAGTGCCATCGAATCGATTCCGACCCACAGTGACCTCCGTATAGGGTTTCCAAGGAGCAACTGTTGAGCTTGAACCACCTGACCTTGCAGTTCAAACGACTTTGTGATCTGACACATTAGCCCACAGCACCACACCAGAACTCCTGAGGCTGGTTGTTGTTGTTGTTAGGACAAAGGTTAATAGTGATATATGCTCAGTCTTGGAACAACAAGACTTTATGATATAGGTATTGAGGCATACCTTGAAGAGGAGAAATAATGCTAAGATGCTTGACTGTCTTATGAATATTGGTTTCCCTTGCCTACTATTTTAAAATAGACATTTGAGTGGGATAAAAAGGAATGTCAGGAAACATGATTACAGAAAGCTTGTAAGCCGTCTTTAGCCTATAACTGATTGGAATACCTAAAGGGGTTCTAGAACTTGCCCAGTGAAAGAGGATTCTTGCTGAGCTTTTGTAGTAGATATGAACTTAGGTGGAATTCTTACACCATCCGGAACCTTCTGAGGGGGAGACATTCCTACCAGAAAGCACAAGCAGCTTGTCAGACCAGCCAGAAGCAGCTAAAGCAATACAAGATACATCTTCAAAGAAAGATCAGCAGGAAAAATCCAAAACAAAAATGACAGTATGATTGGCTACCACAAGAACAAGCAAGTTGTTCACCGGGGAGCCATTAAGGCAAGCAATCAAGTCCCTTCAGAAGAAGCACCCCTACAAGACTGATACTCAAAGGGAACACATGAGCAGACATGTAAGCTTGCTGGCAACCACGTTGGTCTATTGGTGAGTGGAAGAGGGGGAAAGGCAGCAGTGAATAAATGGGCTGAGTTAAACCATTCTCCATAGACTCCTGTTGACTTTAAGATGAGAGAAAGAGGAAGAGCTGGTTGCTCTAAAGTGTGGTGAGACCTGGGGTTCCTGAGCCCATGGACAAGGACATAGCAACAGAGGGCTAGAGCTGAGAGTGAAGCACCCAGCTGATATGAAGTGAGAGGAGATGCACAAGAATGGCCCCCAAACTTGCAGTTAGTACCCATTTGATATAGCCTTGTTGGCTTGATAATCAGAACCCAACTAATGGAAGATTAAAAAAAAAATTAATAAAGGAAACAAGCTGTTAAATTGTTACAATTTCATGAACTTGACCTATACTTACAGAGGTAGTAGCCAAAGTACCAACTGAGAGGGAAGGAGTCTTCACATCAAGTATCAATCCTATCCCCTCTGTATACAGGGTAGAGAGGGACAGGAAACTTAGACATTGGCTACCTAAAATGAGGAGGTGATAGAGGCATGAAGTGACTGGCTTACAAGTTTTCAAGAGGGAGTTTAGTTTAAGAATATGCAGGGGAAGGTAGAGTCCCTATTAAATAGTTTTCATCTTGTCTAGGCAGGTCTGGTGAAGAGATGGGGATAAGATTCTTATGATTCAATAGTGATTAATTGTTATCATGACTAATTGTGACTGTCACAACTGTAAAAGTAGACGTTTTGTAACCAACATGGGGCTGTAGTTAATCTTACAGTACAGAAACAGAGGATCCTAGGACCATCAAGAGAAAAAGCACAAGCAGAATGCAGGACCCTTTCCAGAGAAACGGTGACACCACAGATGGAGACAGAGTTGAGGATATGGAGATTGGGAGTAGCTGAGGACTCTGGACTCATGGAAAGAGAGGGACTGAGTGCTGGCAGCCAGGAGGTAGTCTTGCAGAATTTGCCCTCTGGTTGTTTAAATATTATATATTCCTGAGTGTTTCTGTGTACACCTCCCACCAGCAAAAACAAAATCAACAACAAAACAAGGAATGGGTGCAAATACTGTTGAATGATGATGCACGGAGGAGATTGTAATCATTGCAATGAAATGATGGTGTAAAGCCGATGTTCTCCCATGTAAAGTATTACTCAGTTCACAATAAAAACTTACAAAAAAAAAATAATGAAATAACAAATCAAGTGAACATCTCCCAACTACTTTTCAAGGTAAGCACTGTTATAACACCCAAAGCAGACAAAAAAGATATGAGGAAATAAAACTTCAAATCAATAAGCCACATAGACATATTTATAAAATAATCAGTAGAAGAGCAGCAAAATTGAATTCAGCAATATATATCATTACCATGTGGGGTTTAACTCAGGAATAAAGGGTTGATTCAATTTTTGAAAATAAACCAATATAATCCCGCATATTAATAGTCTGTACATGAAAACAGCCACTCATCTGTCAATTTGCTGTTCTGTGATGGCTTGTTTGTTGCTGTGATGCTGGAAGCTATGCTACCAGTATTATGAATCCCAGCAGAGTGACCCATGATGGACAGGTTTCACTGAGATTCCAGACTTAGATCAACTAAGAAGAAGGAGAGAAAGACTACTTCTGATAATTTTGTAAAAAGCAGTGGAACATTGTCAGCTATACTACTGGAAAATGAAAACATTTTGAATAGCACTAGAACACTGTAAGATATAATGCTGAAAGATGAGCCCACCACATTAGAAGGCA
Source organism: Chrysochloris asiatica (assembly GCF_000296735.1). Classification (NCBI taxonomy): domain Eukaryota; kingdom Metazoa; phylum Chordata; class Mammalia; order Afrosoricida; family Chrysochloridae; genus Chrysochloris; species Chrysochloris asiatica. The sequence continues at coordinate 91,521 of NW_006408938.1, read as the reverse complement.
CTCAGAATGTGAGTGGGGACGAGATGCCTCCTCAGAGTTGATGTGCATGGAGTAAATTTAAGGGGAACTTCATTTGCTGATGTGGCACAACTCAAAAGGAAGAGAAACAGCTGTAAGCATCCAGTAATAATTGGAGCATGGAATGCACAAAGTATGAATCTAGGAAAACAGGAAATTGGTAAAGATTAAATTAAATGCATAAAGATCAGTATCCTAGGCTTTAGTGAGCTGAAATGGTCTGGCATTGGCCATTTTGAATCTAACAATTCTATAGTTAAATATGTTAGAAACAACAAATTTAAGAGGAATGATGTATAAACCATCATCACAAAGAACATTTCAAGGTATACATTGAAGTAAACAGTCTGTGATAGAATAACTCCTACAAGGAAGACCTGGTATGACTGTAGGTTAATGCACTGGATTGCAAAGTCAGTTTGAACTGCAAAGTCGGTGGTTCAAGCTAATCAGCTGCTCCTTGGAAACCCTATACAGTGTTGTTGTGGGTCAGAACCAATTTGATGACACTCAATAACAACAATAATAAGGAAGATCAGATAATACCACTATTATTCAAATTTATACACCAAGCACTAAAGTCAGTGACGATGAAATTGAGGAATTCTGCCAACTTCTTAAACCTGAAATTGATCAAATATGCAATCAAGATATATTGACAATTACTGGAGATTTGAATATGAAGGTTGGAAACAAGGAAGAAGGATTGTTATTGTTGCTGATA
>NW_006408938.1:88950-90259 GCF_000296735.1 Chrysochloris asiatica | reverse complement strand
CATGCATCATCAACCAACCAAATGGTAGACCCCGCAAGCCTGCCCCCTGGTTGTCAGCACACAGCCCCTCTCCCTCTTTGGGTCTAGAGTCTCTGCCACTCCATCTCACCACGTCATTGTCTCTGCCTCCATCTCTGGCGTCACTGTTTCTCTGGGTAGGGTCCCACATTCCACTCTTCTGCCTTGATCGTCCCAGGAACCTCCACTCCTGGCCTGTAAAGTCAACCACTCCCCTCTTTTTGCTACAAAATGTCTACCTTTACATTTCCAACCCTCACAGTCAGTCTTGAAAGTAATTATTCACTATTATACCACATGAGTGCTATCCACATCTCCAACAGTCCTGCCCAGACAGAATGCATATTACTCAGTGGAGATTCTACCTTCCTCCATGCCCTCTGGATCTAGGCTCCCTCTTGAAAGCTTGTAAGTCAGTCACTTCTTGCCTTTGTAACCCCCTCCCCCCCATTTTGGGTAGCCAACAGTACCATTGACTCTTGATTATATGTTATCTACTGAAATTTTTGAATACCTAACACTTCTATTTGGTACAATGACTCTGCATATTTTTTCCATCTTCTTTTTATGTTATCTGCAATGTTCAATATTTCGATTAAAGTATTATTTACTTTTGCAAGTCAAAGCTTGAATAGTTCATTGGTTATTTTATCTTCAGAAATGCTGAGCATGTTCTTTCCTTTTGGTTGTTCAACTCCAGATCTTTGCACATTTCATTATATTAGATTTTGTCTTTTCAAGTTGCCCTTTGAAATTTTATATTCAACTGTTTTAGCTTCTCATCCCAAAACTCTTCTGGTTTTCTATCACTAGTGTATAATACATCAAATCTTATCTTGAGATGATCTCTGCATTCAGGTGTAATGTATTCAAGGTCATATTTTGGCTCTTGTGGACTTGTTTTAATTTTCTTCCATTTCAGCCTGAACTTGCATGTGAGCAACTATGGTTTATTCCACAGTCTGCCCCTGGCTTGTTTTCACTGATGATATGGATCCTTTCCATCATCTCTTTCCACAGATGCAGTCGACTTGATTTCTGTCTTTTATGTGTGTTTTTTTTGTTTTGTTTTGTTTTTTTTTTTCAGTTAAAAGTATTTCTCTTTATCCACTTTAGCTTTTTTTAAAAAACACACAAACCAAAAAAAACCACTCAGGCATATTTAATAAATTACATCTCCAAAGGGCACATTCTGCAAGTCTGCTCCTGGTCACCAGTTCTTAGTCCTTCTCTTCTTAGTTGATGAATCTAGAGTCCTCCATGCCCCCATCTCTACCTCCATCTCTGGTGC
>NW_006408938.1:83470-85611 GCF_000296735.1 Chrysochloris asiatica | reverse complement strand
CCTTTACATTTCCAATCCTCACAATCTGTCCTGATAGCAATTATTCATTATTGTATTACAAGAGACCTACCTGCTTTTCCTTTCATCAGCACTGCCTAGACAGATTGGATACTACTTAGTGGAAATTCTCCCTTCCTCCACACCCTCTGAATCTAGGTTCCCTCTTGAAAGCTTGTAAACCAGTCACTTAATATCTTTGTAGTTCCCCCCCGCCCCCACTTTGGGTAGCCAATGTCCAAGTTGCCCATCCCTGACTACTCTGTGTATGGAGGGGGTGGGAATGATACTTGCTGTAAAAATTTGTACCCTCTTTTGAGCAATTGCATCCATAAGTGTAGGTCAAGTTCATCAAATTGTATCAGATTACTCTTTTTTTCCTATCCTTTCTTCTTCTAATTGAGCTCTGATTATCCAGTCATTGAAGCCACGTCAAGTGGATATTGTCTGTAAGTGAGGGTGTTCTTGTGCATATGCTCTCTCTTCTTATCAGCCAAATGCTTCACTCTCCACTCTAGTCCTCTGCGGCCATGTCACTTACTCTGAGCCCAAGAGTCCCAAGGTCTTGCAACACTGCTGGCCAACCAGGTCTCCACCTGGCTTGATAGGAGTCTATTGGACATTGTAGGGCTTAGGTCACAGCTTCATTGCTATTTTTCCCTCTCTTCCCCTTATCAGTGATGAACGTGGTCACCAGTTAGAGCATGTATTTCCCTTAAGTCTTAGTCTTGGAAGGGGGTTTGCGCTATGGGGACCTGACTACTTGCCTTGATGTCTCCTGGGTGCACAACTTGCTTGTTCTTATAGTAATCAGTTGGTCTGACTATATTGTTATGTATTTTCCCTGTCAGTCTTTTTTTCAAGAAGTATCTTCTGTTCTTCTAGCTGTTTCAGGCTCTAATGCCCGTCTTTCAAGTGGAAATTTCCCAACTCTGAAGATTCTGGATGCTGTTCAGTATTCCACCTATAGTCTTATGTGATGCAGAGGCTCGCAGAAAGCCTCCTTCCCTGGGCACATTGTAGCCCCATTTTAAGTATTCCAATCAGTTATAGGCAGAAGATGGACTTACAAGCTTTCTATGGTGATGTTTCTGGCTATTTCTTTCTCTCCCCCTCAAGTGTCTATATTATAATTGTATGCCAGGGAATCCAAGATTCAAAAGACAGTCAAGTATCTTAACATTATTTCCCCCCATTTCCCTATTCCAACCATGTCTCAATCCCTGTATCCCAGAGCCCTGTTGTTACAAGGTTGTGCACACATCATTATTTACCTCTGTCCCACTTAGCCCATGCAAACCTGGCTGATTGTTCTCCCATTTGCTTTATTCTTCCATTCCCTACCACTTTTTGTATATTGCCGTCTTCCCAACACCGAAACTATCCTGTGTCTATTCCCTGCCCTGTGCTCCACCTTCCTGTCCCTCCCTCACTCTACCTCCCACATCCCAGCAACTAGCAAAGAATCCACCCCCACCCCCACCTTTAGTATGGGTTATTTTTTCTTAGTCGTTTACAGTAGTGGTCCTATGCAGTTTTTTGCCTTTTGTGACAGACTAATTTCACTCAACATAATGTCCTCAAGGTTCATACATTTATGCGGTGGCTTGTAGCTTCCTTGTTATTCTTCAAGGTAGCATAATATTCCATTGTGTGTATGTACCATAGTTTGTTTAGCCATTCTTCAGTTGATGGGCATTTTGGCTGCCTCCATCTTTTTGCTATTGTAAATAGTGCTGCTATGAACATTGATGTGCATATATCTACTCGTGTTATGGCTCATATTTCTTGTGGGTAAATACCAAGTAGAGGAACTGCTGGATCATAAGGTGTTTATATTTCCAACCTTTTAATGAAGCACCATATTGCATTCCAGAGAGGTTGGACCATTTTGCAGTCCCACCAGCAAAGCAGGAGTGTCCCAGTTTCTCCACATCCCCACCAGCATTTATTGTCCTCTAATTTTTTGATCTTTGCTGTTATTGCTGGTGTAAGATAATATCTGATTTTGTTTTGATTGGCATCTCTCTAATGGCTATTGATTGTGAACATTTTTTCATATGTTTGTTGACTGCCTGGATCGCCTACATGGTGAGATACCTCTTCATGTCCTGTGCCCATTTTTTAATTTTTTTTTTTTTTTT
>NW_006408938.1:73613-81455 GCF_000296735.1 Chrysochloris asiatica | reverse complement strand
AGTTATTTCTACTCATTTTGTGTTGTGCCCCTTTTGCTTCATTATGGTCACCTCTACTTCTTCTCAGTTGTATTTTGAGTGCCTTTCAGCACTATATCTGACAATATTCTGGTATTATTCATCATGTTTCAGTATTCTAGTGCTATCTAGAACAGTGTTTCACTGCACTCATAAAGTTTTCACTGGCTAATAATTTAGAATTAGTCTGTCTCTCCTTCTTCTAAATCTGTCTTAGTCTGGAAGGTCAACTAAACCCTGTCCAGCATTGGTGACTATTCCAGCCTTCAAATTACTGGCATAGCTTCCAGCACCACAGCAACATGCAGAGCAGTGCAAGTGGTATGGAGGAAGAATCAGTATTTGGAAAATACAGCCTTGTTGATAAAAATGAAGCTGAAGATCAGATGATAGAATATTGAAAGAAAAATTATTGTTTGCAAACATCTCTTTTTAAACAACATAAAAGATGACTATGCATATGAACCTCAACCAACAGAATACATAGAAATTAAATTGGTTTTGTATTTGGGAAGAGAAGGCAGAAATACTCCATATCATTATGTGCTTGTTTTGTCCAAAGGAGCCTATGGAACAGACCTTCAACTGCTAATAAGTAAGTTCAGGCTGAAACTGAATAAAGTTAAAACAAGTCCATATGATCCAAAATATGACCTTGAACATATCTCACCTGAATTTAGAGATGCTCTTGATGACAGATTTGATGCATTAGATACTAATGGCCAAAGACCAGAAGAGTTGTGGGCACATCAAACGTAAAGAAAGCAAGAGGTCATTAAGAAGAAAAGAAAAAATGAAAAGTCCAAAACAGATGTGAAAAGAGACTTAGAAACTTGTTTTCCAGTATAGGGATGCTAAAGCACAAAGAGGAACTTTGGACATAAAACAGCTGAACAGAAAATTCAAAAGGGCAACTTTAGAAGACAAGGTCAATTATTATAATGAAATGTGCAAAGACCTGGAGTTAGACAGCCAAAAGGTAAGAACACACTCTGTTTCTCAAGCTGAAATAACTGAAGAAAACTTTAAAGCCTTGTCTTGCAATATTGAAGGATTCTATGGGAAAAAAATATTGGGTGAAGCAGAAATCTTCAAAAGAAGATGGAAAAGGCTGTGTGCCTGTGGGCAGGAGGCTGGCTTTCAGAATGTATCCTTTGGACATCTAAATAAATATTTATTTTTTTGTTAGGTATATGTGCATCACACATTTTTGCTTTGTTCGTTTGGGGAATATAACATGTAAAAGGCAAACCAAAAGGAGTAAGTAGGGTAACTGTTGTTGCGGAAAGAGGATTGTAATCATTGAGATGAAACAAAATGTATAATTTGTTGAATATAAATGTAAAATTGTTAGTCTTGTAAGTCTTTACTCATTTCACAATAAAAAGTAAAAAAAAAAAAAAAAAGAGGAAGAAAAAGGAGATGGAAGAAATACACAGAGTTGCTATAGCAAAAAGAAATGGTCAGTATTCAAACATTTTAAGAAGTAGTATATGATTAACAGCCAATGGTAAAGAGGGAAGAAGTCCAAGATGCACTGATGACATTAGCTCTGGGAATTGATGGGATGCAAACTGAAATCCTTCAACAAGCTGATGTAGCACTAGAGGCACTTACTCACCTATGCCAATAAATTTGGAAGACAGCTTCCTGGTCATTTGGTTGAAAGAGATCCATATTTGTGCCCATTGCAGAGAGATGTAGTCAAAAAGAATGTAGAAATCAATATATATGGACAATATAATTAATATGACATGCAAGTAAAAGTTTGCTGAAGATAATCCAAATAGGCTGCAGCAATTTATCCAAAGAGAACTTCCAGAGTTTTAAGAATGATTTAGATGAGCACGTGGAATGAGATGTATCATTGCTGATATTAAATGGATCTTTACTGTAAGCAGGGAATACCATAAAGATATTTGCCTGTGTTTTATTGTCTATGTAAATGCTTTTGACTGTGTGGATCATGACAAGTTATGGATAACATTGTGAAGCATGAGTATTCCAGAACACTTAAGTGTACTCATGAGGAACTTGTACATTAAGAGAGTTGTTAGAACAGAGCAAGGGGATACTGGATGGTTTAAAATGCTGGAAGTGTGTGCCAGGTTGTATTCTTTCCCCATATTTTTTCAATCTACATGCTGAGGAAATAATCTGAGAATCTGGGTTAAATAAAGAAGACTATGGCATCAGGGTTGGAGGAAGATTCATTATCAACCTGCAATATGCAGATGATATAATTTTACTTGCTGAAAGCAAAAAGGACGTGAAATACTTACTGATAAAATCAAAGACCACACTCTCAGTATGGGTTGCACTTCAATGTAAAGAAGCAAAAATCCTCTCAGCACTCAACCAATAAAAACATAAAGATTGGAGTTTCCAAACACTTCATTTTTTCTTGGGTCCAACATCAGCATTTATGATAGGAGTAATCAAGAAATCAAATAACACATTGCATTAGGCAAATCTTCTACACAAGACCACTGCACAGTGCTCAAGAGCAAACATATCAGTATGAGGACTAAGATGTGCCTGATCCAAGACATGGTATTTTCTTTAGCCTCATCTGCAGGTGAAATTTGACCAATGAATAATGAATCCTGTAGAATAATTGATGTACTTGAGTTATGGTATTGAAGAAAAATATTCAAAGATTCATGGACAGCCTGAAGCGTCAACAAATCTGTATTGAAAGAAGCAAAGCCAGAATGCTTCTTAGAAGGTAGGTCGGCAAGAGTTTGTATCTCATACTTTGAACATATTATCAGGAGGGACAAATCCCTAGAGAAGGACATCAAGCTTGGTAAAGTATAGGGTCAGTGAAATAGAGGAAGACCCTTATTGAGATGGATTGTCACAGTGACAGAAGCAATGGACTCAAGTGTAACAACAATTGTGAGGATTGTGCAGGGCTGAGTGTTTCATTGTGTTGTGCATAGAGTGGCTATAAGTCAGAACTGACTGGACTGTACCTGACAACAAGTGCTTAGGTGTTGCTCTTTATACATTCCTTTTCATTTTTACAACTTTCATATACCATGAGTCATACTTAGTATATTCCATGTCCCCATTGTTAGTGGATGTTTGAAATTGCACCTCCTCATTTTAATGTGTGCTCCCCTCAGCACAGGACTACTGGTGAGGCACTGTAGGATCAGCACTAGACTGTGAACTGAAAGGCAGGTAGTTCAAATCCACTAGCTGGTCCTTGGAAACCCTACACAGGGTTGCTATGAGTCAGTACTGACTTGACAACATTTAAGAACTACAACAGAAACAAATGAAAATACTGAGAACTTTATTCCATTCTTGTCATTAATATCAGCTCTACTTGGAGAAAGCAGCTCTTTTTCATTATTATTTTGAGTATATTCCAACTTGAGGGACTCATCTTAAAGCACTATAACTGACAATGTTCTGACCATATTCATAATGTTTTCATCTTGTACTATGTCCTACTGCTATTCAGAAGTAGTTCACTTCTGCTTCTTCCTAGTCTATGCTAGCCTGGAAGCTGCTCCATCCTATCCACTATGGTGACCCTACTAGTATTTAAAATACCAGTGACCTTTCTTCCAGCATCACAGCAACACACAGGAGAAGAGGAATAGAGGGAAGTTATACTGGCTGCTATGAGTCAGAACAGACTTGATAGCACTTAACAACAACAATAACAGCAGAACATGAATTCTCTATGTATAGATATCATAATGACTCTGTCTTTAGCCCCTCACAGACATATTTGCCTTTCATGTCAAAGGGTGGGGTGTAATAAAAGAAACTGAGAAATATATATATATATATATATATAATACTAACACCACAATCTTGCAAATGGCAGGTCTATCAGTGTTCTATTGCTGCTGTAAAAAATGACCACAAAATTAAAACAACACAAATGTATTATCTTACAGTTCTCTGGGTCAGAAGTCTAGCATGAGTCACAATGGATTAAAATCATGATCTTAACAGGAAATTGTACCTTTCTAAAAGTCTATTGTTGTTTAGTGCCACTGAGTTGGTTTCAACTCATAGTAACCCTGTATAGTAGAGTTTCCAAGGAGCGGTTTGTAGATTTGAACAGCCTACCTTGTAGTTCAAGACAACCTTACAGTCCAGTGCTTATTATACAGAGCCACACTATGCATGGCCGAAGCATCAGGACATCCGCAATGGGACTCATCTTAATTAGACTTCTTCCACATCCTGAGATTTGGGCATTTATTTTTCCAGTGCCCAGGTGTTTTGTAATAAGCACATCGGTTGCTAAGGCCTTCTTTACTTCCATGGATCCTCCCTGTGGTCCCATAGGCTTACCTCTAGTGGTCTTTAGGAAGACAGTTATGGCTTGAGACTTCTAATGCTCTTGGCTGTTAAACATGTCGAAGGTGATGTCCACCAGCTGGGATGGATTCATGTCAATTTCCCTGTTGAATTTCTGCAGTTTCTTTTTAATATCCAGGGCACTTAGGGAGATAAAAGTCATGTTAACCATTCGGATATTTGCTGAGTTCTCAGGACCAAAGTCTGTGTACTTGCAGTCAGCTTGGTAGATTCATTCCAAGAATTTAGAGGGGTCCTCAGTTGGCTTCTGCTGAACTGCCTGTACCGTGTTCAAGCTCTTTTGTTTAGGAACTTCCTTCTTCAGACCTCTGAGAATGCACCTTTGATAGTGCTCCAGCCATGGCAGGCCCATTTAGATTTTAATTTGTGCCAGCTAGAGGAATTGCCATGGATGCATTCTGTTTCGTCCCATGCCTTATCTCAGACCAGGCTTTTTTTTTTTTTTTTTTGCTGGTCAGGAGCATTATCAACAGCACCTGAATAGCTGCCCAATTAGGATGATGGGTAGCAAAAACAGTGGTTATTAAATTTGTCATTTTGGTTGGATCATCATGGTGTGACAATGTAGGTCAATGTGCTGGACCATAGGGTCCATCTGAATCGCAAGGCCAGTGGTTCAAGCTCACCAATCGCTCCTTGGAAACCTCACACAGGGTCACCACAAGTCGGAACCAACCCACAGCACACAACAACATCTCACTATTCGAATTTTTTCAATTTTTTTTCAAATTGAAGTATTTGAATTTTTCCTATTTAATAAGTCCTATCAAGATAGAGAAAAGAGTATGTGCCCAGTAATATCCTGCAGCTTGCCCTTCCGTATTCAATCCTATGGGCCTCTAAGGAGAGGGTATTGCCTTGCCTCTATTCTGGTTAGCCCTCTATCAAAATGGGTCCCTTCAAGGGTATGGTATAGAGGAATCACTTCCAAACTGTTTTCCTCAGGGGCAAAATATGGCCAGGCAGGTTCACTAGGTCAAGCTATACTTTTCCCTAATGGCAGCATCTGGTATACCAGGAGTGGTACTAAGACAATGCTACAGTCAAAAGCAGTATTTCACACACACACAAAAAATAACCATTTATCTCTTGGTATATTTACATACAGGCCTGCTTAGAATTCTGTTTTCACCGGATACTCATCTATATTCATTTCTCCTCTGTGTGGCTTTTATATTAGTGACATAAATTTATTATAGCACATATATATGATATAACTTACATACTCTTGGAATTCCAGGTTGTTTTCAATTTCTTAAACATAAATACAGGACAAAAACATAGTCATTTTACAAACAAATAGACAATCTGACACACTGGTTGAATAATTCCAGTTGTAAGATGGTATCATAATTTAAGGATCCATTGAAAGGTTATTTTTCCCATTATCTAGATCATACATTGGCCAATCTGTATTATAGTAAAACACCATTTGCTTTGATGTTATAGGAAGGTACCCATATAGAAACCAGTTAGAATTATACCTTATAGTGCTTTCTTTTTTGGATTGAGGCCTATAATTTTGTTTCAGATTCAGAGGTTAACCTTAACAGAAACAGAAGGGACACTTTTAGGAAATTACTTCCTGCCTACCATGCCCCAATGTGTACACCCAGAATAAAGCGAGGGGATCTCAAAGTGAAGGCAATGGTGAATGCAGGAGACACAGGGCTGAAGACTCCCAAGAAAAGATTCTTGGCAGCGCTGCTTGGAGTGTTCAGTTACTGTGCTTCTGGGCTCACCTGTCCAGGTGGCCAGTGGACCTCTCATTGTGGCACGTTCACAACAGACAGATCACTTCCAGACCTTGCTGTTCCTCTCGTGAGGATTTTCAAGCATCTCTTAGCTTAGGAGAGTTTCGAACCAGGAGTCCACTACGCACCAGCATTGAGGACCATCTCCCTAAGCCATATGAGGTTTGCTACCAGACCGGTGCCAGACACATTGTCACCACACACTCCTGCACACAAGACCTCCCGTTTTAGAATTCATTAACATACATTCTAAAACTTTTGGCTCACTATGAGAATTTCTCATAGCACCTAAGTATATGTAGTACCTTTGATTTGTGCTGTGACAGACAAGGGAGGGATTCACTCAATTGCTTGCCTGGCCACATTCCTCTCAGGAACTCCGACACATCTGACATTGTCAGCAAACAGAAGGTTAGGGCCCTTTCTGATTCCGTAGCCAGAGCCGTGGAAACACACAGACTGGGCATGACAAACTGCGTTTAGGCAAGGTTTACACTAGCACTCAATCACAGAGAGTTTATGGCTGTTCCACTCCCCTTTAGGGGAAATCCCTGACTGAGGCCTCTAGGTGAGACCTTGGAAACTGATAAACTTTCCCTTCTGTCTGTAGGTACAGAACTGACTGCCTTTAACCTGGGCCCTGGGGCTTTACCTGTTCCGGAAGTCCTGGCTGGTTGGTTCTCTGGTTCAACCTCTCCTTTCGAGTTCGGTTGGGAAAGGTAGGTGTGGCAGCTGGCTGCCCCCACTCAGAGGAGGAGGTACCATCAAATGTGGTGGTGGTGTGCCATCTCATCCGTTGAGGGGAGCTCTCCACCAGCCACTACCGGATTCCAAGTTGGTGGCTCAAGGGTCCAGCACAGTTGGTTTCCCAGTCAGGGAACCAAATGTTACAGCAGTTTTAGATGCAACAGTGTTACAGCAGCTTTAGATCTGAGAGTGTTAGACAGCAGCTTTAGATCCATTGCCAAAAAAACCGAGGCCGTTCAGAGAGGTGAAGCAGAGTTTCAGATTTTATTAAGCCCACTGCCTCAGAGAAGCTAACTTTTCCAGATTCTGAGCCCGGAGTGTAGGCACAATACAGGCTTATATAGGGTTAGAAATGGGGAGGGGCTAGGTTTTGGACCTGTTTGAGGATAGGAGGGAAATCAGAAGATTTATCCTACTCAATTACCTGAGTAACATTCTAGCTTGACTCCTGGGTGGGGAGGATTGGTCCCATTTAGTAATTTGATTAAAATTCTAGCTTGTCACCTGGGAGGAGAAGGCAGTTAATGCTTTACCATTCCATTTCATGGTAATATAGTAGGCAGTTTGAAAATTTGATACTATGATAGTCTTAATCCAAGAACCCATTAGTTTCTTAGATTTTCTCTCCTTAATACCCAATTAATTTCTACCTGGGTTTCCATTCTGTGTGCCTACACAAAAGACTTTCTGAAGAGTCATAGATAGAACTTACCTTCTCCTGGTTTGCATTACTTCCCTGCATTTCTCCCCTCTCCTGCCATCTTATAACTGCTCTCCATGTTGGTGCAGCTGTCACTTCTCTGCCTCACTGCAAAATTAGACACCACCTTCCAATCCGCAAAGCACAGCTGACATAGAGTAGACTTCATTCTTCTACAGACTTCACTGAAGGGATTCGGTTATGATATAAGCAACCCTCAAGCCATGGTGTTTTCAATAACCTCATATGCATGCGAAAGCTGGACAGTGAATA
>NW_006408938.1:70207-73182 GCF_000296735.1 Chrysochloris asiatica | reverse complement strand
AATATTGTACGTGGGACAGAGTAGGTGATCAGTAAAATAAACTGCTGGATAAATAAAAGACTTAAGGAACAATAAGACTATCACAATGCAGAAAAGTAGGAAATTTTACTCCTAAAATTTATCAGTCATTTCTCAGCCTTCCACTAATATCTTAGGATCCATTCACTCTTTCCACAGAGAAAGAATCAAGCCAGTCAATTTCAAAATAGTCTTTCAGAAAGGCTCTTCTGATCACAGAAAATGCAGACTCTATACATTGTTCGGTGTACAAGTTAAGGAGTCCCAGTGTCAATAGTGGGTTAAGTATCCTTTCTATATTTATGATAGAGATTCCTTATTGTTTTGGTACATTGTTTAACAAAAGACTGGCATTTCAAACCCACAAGCTGCTACTCAAAGCAAGATAAGGCTGTTTGCTCCCTAAAGATTTACAGCTTCATAAACCCTATGGAGCAGTTCAACTTTGTCTTGTAGGGCCCTATAGGGTCATTATGAGCAGGAACCGACTCAACGACTTTGGGTTTTTGAATTTGTTGGAGAAGCTGTCTGTCTTTTATTCCCAATCCAGCTTTACCAAATAGAATTTTGCTTTACCTTTGCATACCAAAACTCATGGCGATCCCTTTGCCTCAACCCCACTTGCAAAAAACCCAAAAAAAACCCTCTTTTATCCTAAATTGCAACACAAATTTCCAACAGAGGCTTTGAAGTCCCAGGTTGTTTTGTTTGCTTTTCCTTGCACGTGTGAGTCTATCTCACACACATGCACATAGATACACGGACACAAGATATATTTTGAAAGTGTAAAATATGTACCAATCACAAATGAATCCAGCATAAAGAGAAGGTGAACAGGAAAAAGTTTGTCTCTATTCACTGAATCAGAATGATTATGCCTACCTACCCACTGCCCCCCACAGACACACATACCACACAAGACTACCTCCTGCCCACCACTGTTGTTGTTGTTATGTGCCGTGGAGTCGGTTCAGACTCATAGTGACCCTGTACAGGGTTTTCGAGGCTGTAAATCTCTGGTAGTTTCGAACTGTTGACCTTGTGGTTCGCAGCCCGATTCGTAACCACTATGCTACCAGAGTTGTTAAGTGTTGTTAATTCACTGTTCTTATTAACTGCTGTATAGGTTTTCCAAGGAGTGACTGGTGGGTTTGAACTGTTAAACTTGTAGTTAGCAGTCCAGTGCTTATCTTACAGTGCCATACAAACCTGTCACCATCTACACAAAATATCTTTGACTCTGCTCTAATTATTTTATTTTTTAAATAATTTTTATGTGAACTGCTTTGTGAAAGCTACTATTAGCAACATATAGTTTGTGGCCTACATCCAAACCGATGGCATATACCAATTTGTAGTGGTATTAATAAAGCAGTGATGATTATAATGTGTGGTCTATTTACCACCACTTGTCTGTCAGTTTTCTGTACTGTGGTGGCTTGTGAGATGTTGTGATTCTGAAAGCTATGCCATGGGTATTTTAAATACCAGCAGGGTCACCTATGGTGGACAAGTTTCAGATGAGCTTCCAGACAAAGACAGACTAGGAAGAAGGAGAGATGAACTACTTCAGAATATGTAGTAACTGAAAACTTTATGAATAGCAGAGAAACACTGTCAGATATAGTGCAGGACAATGAGCCCTTCAGGTTGTAAGGCACTCAAAATGTGACTGGGAAAGAGTTGCCTCCTCAAAGTAGAGTTAACCATGATGATGTGAATGGAGTAAAGCCCTTGGGGGTAAAGCCCTCGGGACCTTCATTTTCTGATGGGGCACAACTCAAAATGAAGAGAAACATCCATTAGTAAACCAAGCATGAAATGTATGAAATATGAATCTAGGAAAATTGGAAATTGCCAAAAGGTGGAGGGTCGGAGAAAAAGAGGAAGACTCCCAGAAGATGGATTGGGAAAGTGGCAGCATCAATGGGCTCATGTGTGGCAACAATTGTGAGGTTATCCCAGGACTGGGCAGTGTTTCATTCTGTTGTGCATAGGGTCGCTATGAGTCGGTACTGACTCGCTGGCAACTAACAAGTCTTTTAGCATTGTTTCAAATTGCACATGTTGTGGAAGAAGTATATTATAAAAGTATAAATGACAGATTTGGATATCATGCATATATGTGCATACAGCCAAAGTAATAGAAATCTATATCATAAATATAAAAAGGATACACAATACAATGTGGCAGTCAAACTTATATCACTTGAAATATCAAGTGGTTTCATGACAAAATAGTGTGATGGTTAAGTGTACAAATTTCAAAATCAGAAAAATTTAGGTTCATCTAGACTCTGCATCTGACTGATGTGATGTTTGTCTTCTTCACCTCTTTTTCCTCCCCATGTCTTTCTTCTATGGTAAAAATATAAACAACAAAACATTTGACAATACAACAATGCCCACATTTATAATCCAATGGCATTGATTTTGCTGTGCCACCATTACACTTTTGCCAAATATTCCACTATTAGTAACATAAAGTCAACGTCCACCAAACAAACACCCACCCCTGCCTTCTCCTTTCCCTTTCCATTTCTGGTAAAAATTCATAAATTTAGTTTCTATTCCTTTGTTTATTTCATATAAATGATATCATACAGTGTTTGTCCTTTGTAGATTGTCTTAATTTTTGCTGAGCAATATGTTTTCAAGGTTCATCTATGTTGCAGCTTGCACCAAAACTTGATCTATCTTATGGGTATGCAATATTTCACTGTATATATTTACCACATTCTTTTTATTCATCTGGTGATGAACATTTTGGTTGTTTCTACCTCTTGGCTATTGAAAAATTGTTGTACAGGTTTTTGCCTGTATCCTTGTTTTCATTTCTTCTGGGTATACACCTATCATTGGGATTACTAGATCAGACGATGTATTGCACTGGGCAAATCTGCTGCACAAGAACTTTTTAAAGTATTGAAGAGCAGAGATGTCAGCTTGAGGACTAA
>NW_006408938.1:68744-69742 GCF_000296735.1 Chrysochloris asiatica | reverse complement strand
TGTTTTGAGGAACTACAAAACTGTTTTTTACAGTGCAATTTGGAAACAGTGCTAACAGACTCTAGACCATGTGTTGTGATCATTGCTCTGTGAAATTTCACAACACATTGGTATGTACTATCAGTTGTGATGATGGTCAGAAACTATATGTTACTAGTAATAGCTATCACAAGGAACTTTGCAAATACATTGTTTAAAAAATAAAAAGAATTAGAGAAGATTCACCATTATTTTTGCATGTGTATGGTGGGAGGGAGGCCATAACCCCTGTGACTCAATAAACAGAGACAAACTTTCCTTCTTTATACTGGTTTCTTTTGTGAAATTAAGAAACATCTTCCATTTCCAAAGACTGCATGTGTGTGATCTAGAATCCTGTGTTAAGGGGCAGTATCTGGGCAGGAGGATGGGTGGGAATTTGAGAGTAGGATATGTGGGAGAAGCAACAAGGAACTTTAAAGTTTGCTTTGGAAATACGTGCTACAATTTGGGATGGCATTCTTACTTCTCTACTACCTCATCAGCACCTATCATATTCTTTTTTTAAAAAAACAAAACATTGTCATTCTAATGCAGATGAGGAGATGCCTCATTGTGAATTCAATTTGCACCTCCCTAATGTCCTGGTGTGACCTGTGGGTTAATGTGCTGGACTGCACATATATACATAAATACAAATACACAAAACAGGTTTCAAAAGTGGAGAGTATCAAACTCGTTTGAACCGCAAGTTCGGCAATTCAAGCTCCTCAGCTGCTCCTCTGAAACCCTATACAGGGTCACTATTATTATTATATATCTGACCAGATGGAATACACAGAAATCAAATGCATTATATCTGTGAGAAGAAATAATAGAGAAGCTGAATACTATCCACCAAAACAAGGCTAGGGGCTGATTGTGGAACAGACCACCAATTGCTCATATGCAAATTCAAGCTGAAGCTGAAGAAAAAATAAGTCCACAAGAGCCAAAATATGACCTTGAATATATCCCAT
>NW_006408938.1:41619-67129 GCF_000296735.1 Chrysochloris asiatica | reverse complement strand
GTGGACATTCTTTTTTTTTTTTTGTATCTGTTCATTGGTCTCTCGCTGTCTGTGCACCTCCATTGTGGAGACTAGAGGGGATGCCTGGGCAAATGGACACCCTACCCTCTCCCCTAAAGGATTCTACTATGCAGGTATACAGACCTCATCAAAATTTAAAGTAAGAGTTTCCACTTAAAACCAAATGGCCACCACTCATCTGTCAGTTTATTGTACTGTGGTCGCTTGTGAGTTGCTGTGATTCTGAAAGCTGTGCCACAGATATTTTAAATACTAACAGGGTCACCCATGGTGGACAGGTTTCAGATGAGCTTCCAAACAAAGACAGACTCGGAAGAAAGAGTGACAACCTACTTCCAAATATTTAGTCACTGAAAACATTATGAATAGCAGAGAAACACTGTCAGATATAGTTCGGGACAATGAGCCCCTCAGGTTGGAAGGCACTCAAAATGCAACTGGGGAAGAGCTGCCTGCTCAAAGTAGAGTTGACTGTGATGATGTGAATTGAGTAAAGCTTGTGGGAGAAAAGCCTGCAGGACTTTCATTTGCTGATGGGGCACAACTCAAAATGAAGAGAAGCAGCTGTAAACATACATTGAAAATCAGAACAGGTACTGTACTAAGTATGAATCTGGGAATATTGGAAGTTGTCAAAAATGAATTGGAATGCATAAACATCAATATCATAAGCATTAGTAAGCTGAAATGGACTGGTATTGGCCATTTTGAATCTAGCAACCACATGGTTTACTATGCCAGGAATGACATTTTGAAGAGGAATGGTGTTACATTCATTGTCAAAAAGAACATATCCAGATCAGGTAAGAGGTACAACACTGTTTATAATAGGATAATGTCCATGCGCCTAGAGGGAAGCCCAGTTAATACCTCTATTATTCAAATTTATGCACCAACCACTAAAGACAATGATGATGAAATCGAAGAATTCTACCAACTGCTTCAATCTGAAACCTATCAAATATGCAATCAAGATGTATTGATCATTACTGGTGATTGGGATGCAAAGGTTGGGGGCAAAGAGGAAGGATTAGTAGTTGGAAAATATGGCCTTGGTAATAGAAATGGTGCTGGAGATCGCATGATAGAATTCTGCAAAACCAATGATTTGTTCACTTCAAATACCTTCGTTAGACAGCATAAGAGACGACTATACACATGGAACAGAAAATTTCAAAGATCAGCTAGAGAAGATAAACCCAAATATTACAACAAAATGTGCAAAAATCTGGAATCAGAAAACCAAAAGGGAAGAACACACTCAACATTTCTCAAGCTGGGGGAACTGAAGAAAAAAATCAAGCCTCAACTCGTTATTGAAAGATTCTTTGGGCAAATTTTTAAAACATGCAGAAAGCATCAAGGGAAAATGGAAGGAATAAACAGAGTCACTCTACCAAAAGGAAATGGTTAACGTTCAACCATTTCAAGAGGTAGCATATGATCAAGAGCCAATGATACTGAAGAAGGAAGTACAAGGTGCATTGAAATAATTGACAAAGAACAAGGCACCAGGAATTGATGGAATAAAAATTGAAATCTTTCAACAAAGTGAGGCAGCACAGGAGGCACTCACTCATCTCTGCCAAGAAATTTGGAAGACAACTATCTGGCTGACTGATTGGAAGAGATCCATATTTGTGCGCATTACAAAGAGAGGTGACCCAACAGAATTCAGAAATCATCAGACAATGTCTTTGACATCCCATGTGAGTACAGTTTTGCTAAAGGTAATACAAAAATGGCTACAGTCATACATTGACAGATAACTTCCAGAAGTTCAAGCCAGATTCAGAAGAGGCCGTGGAATGAGGAATATCATTTTTGATGTCTGATGGATCTTGGCTGAAAGCAGAAAATACCAGAAAGATGTTTACCTATGCTTTAATGACTACACAAAGGCTTTTGATTGTGTGGATCATAACAAGCTATGGACAACATTGAGAAGTATGAGTATTCCAGAACACTTAATTGTGCTCATGAGGAATCTGTACTTGGACTAAGAAGAAGTTGTTTGAAGAGAACATGGGAACATTGAATGGTTTAAAATTAAAGAATGTATGCGACAAGGTTGTATTCTTTCACCATACTTATTCAACCTATATGTTGAGCAAATAATCCGAGAATCTGGGTTCTATGAAGAAAAACGTGGCATCAGGATTGGAGGAAGACTCATTAACAACCTGCGATATGCAGATGATACAATCTTGCTTGCTGAAAGTGTAAAGGACTTAAAATATTTACTGATGAAGATCAAAGAGCACAGCCTTCAGTATGGATTACATCTCAATGTAAAGAAAACAAAAATCTTCACCACTGGACCAGTAAACAACGTTCTTGTCAACGGAGAAAAGATGATAACTTCATGTCAAGGACTTCATTCTTCTTGGATCAACTATCAACACTCACGGAAGCAGCAGTAAAGAAATCAAATGATGTATTGTATTAGGCAAATATGCTACATAAGACCTTTTTAAAGTGTTGAAGAGCTTGTCAGCTTTAGGAATAAGGTGCGCCTGACCCACGCCATGCTATTTTCAATAACCTTATTTGCATGTGAAAGCTGGACAGTGAATAAGGAAGAGGGCAGAAGAATTTATGCTTTTGAGTTATGGTATTTGAGGAGAATATTGAAAGTACCATGGGTTGACAAAAGAACCAATAGATCCATTTTGGAAGAAATGCAGCCAGAGTGCTCCTTAGAGGCCACATGGCCAAACTTCATCTCTCATACTTTGAACATATTGTCAGGAGGGACCAGTTGCTGGAGAAGGAAATCATATTTGGTAAGGTGGAGGGTCAGAGAAAAAGTGGAAGACCCCCTCCCCCCCCCCCAATGAGCATCGATGGACTCAAGTGTGGCAACAATTGTGAGATTGGCCCGGGATCAGGCAGTGTTTCGCGTAAGGTCGCTATGGGTCAGTGCTGACTCGATGGTACCTAACAACAACAACAATAAGGTTTTTCTAATCTCTACTCACATCTCTCTCCTTTTATTGCTTGTTAGTAAAAGTAGTCTTCCCCCTTGCTATGGAAACTCCCTTTTTATTGGATCAGGGCTATGATATGATTAAGGATGTTGCAACATCTCACCTTTAATCATTGTACTGGTTTATCACATGAAGTTGGATCATCACATAACTTTATTGCATGACTATGAAGCCATTGAGAATCATGTCTCACAAACAAACTGACACATACTTTGGAGGGATATATTGCAATCCATGACAAATGATTTCCAATTTTTAAAAGAGTCATACTTCCTATATTCCATGTTCCAAATTTTGGATCTTTGCAGCTGTTTCTTCTGCAAATGGGCAGGTTAGTTTATTTTCTGTTTCTTTATCAATTGCCAATTTAGCTGATCTGAATGAATTTCCCTATGATAATTAACAAGATGGAGTGGGACAGCATCAATGGGCTCAAATGTAGCAATGATTGTGAGGTTGGTCCAAGATCAGGCAGTGTTTCATTCTGTTGTTCATAGGGTTGCTATGACTTGGTACAGACTCGATAGCAACTAACAACAACAAAATTATGATCAAACTTTTTTTTTTCTTGGAAAACTGAACGTAACGCTGTTGAATTCTAGATTGTTTAATCTTTGGTAACGTATATATCCACTCCAGTTTGGGAAAAATTAGCTGAAGTATATAAGAATTTAAGGAGTCCTGTAGTAGTACAGTGGGTTAAGTTTTGGGCTGGTAACTTAGAAGCTAAGGCAGTTTGTTTCTACAAAGATTACATCCTCTGAAACCTTATTAAGCAGTTCTACTCTGTCTATAGGTCAACTCTACAACAGCAGGTTTTTGGTATTTTGTTTTTAAGGAGGACAGTAGATAGTGATCTACTTTCATAAGAAGTTTTCATGTTGAATATTTGTATATGGCCAGTAATTGTTATTAGGTGCTATCAAGTAGGTTCTGACTTGTTATGACCTTATACAGGCTTTCTGAGGCTGTAAGTCTTTTCTGGAGGAGACAGTCTCATCTTTGTCTTGGCTGGTGGGTACCAACCACTGACTTGTGATTAGCAGTCCAGTCTTATACTACAGCACTACCTCACTCCCATGTAGATAATGTTGTTGTTGCTAAATACTGTCAAGTTGGTTCTGACTCACAGTGACCCTGTATAGGGTTTTCAAGGAGCAGCTCGTGGGTTTGAACTGCTGACCTTGAGGTTCACAGCCCAGTGTTGATCCTACAGCACCACACCAGGAATCCCATATCCTTTGTAACTATCTCTAAATAATACCTTGGGCATAGAGATAAAGAAAATTAGGGAGATATCATAGGAAACAGGCTTTGTTTCCCCATATCTGTTCCACTCTTCAGATTATCCTTTTCTGGTTACCTATATTAAAAGGTCTAAATTTTTATTTAAATATATTGTTTATTATCAAACTACATTTTTCTAGCACAATAAGCACCATCCATGTAATTAAATGTGTTGACTTAATATTGATGATTAGTTTTAATTGAAACAAACATTATCATAGGAAGGTAAGTAAAAAAAAATATTCCTACTATAGTTCCTGTTCATTGATGGACTCAAGTGTGGCAGTGGTAGTGATCGGACATTGTTTCATTCTGCTGTGCATGGGGTCACTATGAGTCCGTTCCAACTCGATGGCACCTGACAACAACAACAACAATAGTTCCTGTTCATACATAATACTATAATCAGTGGATGGTTGCAGATAAGTTTCCTCAGTTCTCTTGTCTCCTTAGGGTGCCTTCAAAATAGGACACATTTTTTGCCATGGGAGAAAAAAAAAATTTTTTTTTTTTTTTTAAGGTCAGGATTAATAACTAATTATTTACAAAACTCTAGTAGACACCTTCCCAAATAATTGAAGTTTTGCAAAACTTTACAGGATTGCTGCCTCGCATAAAACAGCAGTTTTTAGATGGATCAAATCTTCATTTTAAGGAAGATTGGGAGGACCTGAAAACTCAGCAAGGCAGATTGGTCAGCTCAGAAAATCATTGTGACTATTTTTTGGGATTCCATAGAGGTAATCTTGATACATTTATTTTTTTAAGGAGACAAGATAATCATGGGGGCTTAGTATGAACAAATTTTAAGAAAATTGAAAACAACATTGGTGAATATAAGGCCAGAAAAGTTGTGCCAAGACATTTTTTCCATTATGAGAATGCACCTGCTCATTCTTTAAGGGTAGCTGGGGCTGCCCTACAAGAATTTTGTTGAGAAACCTTACCCTATTCACCTTACATCCCTGATCTTGCCCCTTGAGATTTTTTTTGAGTGTTCCCCAAATTCAAATACACATTTAAAAGAAACATAATATGAATCTCTCAATGATGACAAAACTGCTGTTTTGATATGGTGTAAATTAAAGACAGCAGAAGTCTTCAGGGAATGCTTAGAGAGATGGAAAGACCACCTTAAGATATACAAGGACTTAGATGAAGAATATGTAGAGAAATACTATCTTCATATTTTGATAATTTTGTAAATAAAGGGTTCTCTGATTTTGTAGTAGTACTTTTTGACTTACGTTAGTATATTTTTTTTTAATTCTTATATTCCTGGCAAAGCATAGGCACTTGACTATAATCCTCAAAATAAGAAATATTATTGGTCATGGACATTAAGTCACTAGGATAGCTGACACAAGGTTAGAGTATTGCATGGGCAGTCATTGTAATAGGGGGTCAGATTCTGGAAGGGACTCAGAGCCTTTAAAATCTGAAACCCTGTGAGTCATTAGCATAAATTAGTTCATAATAGTTAAAAACTTACAAGGAGTTACATTCAGTTCAGATCATTTAAAGGGTCACAGTAAACAGGAGAGTATTGTTCAGTATTGAATATGCCAGGTAGAATTTTTCCATTTTAGCAACTTCCTGATTCACCTGTTGAGTTTTTACTGTCATTTCTATTGAAATATCAGTACCAATTTCTGTGGAGTTGATTCCAGAGCATGTCAACCATCTGTGTGTTACAGTAAGACTGTGCCATTTAGGATGTTCAGTTGCTGAATTTATGGAAATAGATCGCCTGCCCTTTTTCTGAGCCTCTCAGTTAATAGTGAATGCATTAGTATTTGCACCACCCAGGGGCAACTCCTATTGAACTTTTTTAAAGAAAGCATTGTCATCAAGTTGACTTCAACTCATAGTGACTGTATAGGACAAGGATAAATGTCCCTTAGGGTTTCCAAGGATGTAAACTGTTATAAGGCAAACTACCATATCTTTCTCCTGCAGAGAGGCTAGTGGGTGCAAACATCCAAACTTTTGGTTAGCAGGAGAAGACTTTATACACTGAGACACCAATACTCTTCCTGTTGAAATAGATGTACATATTTCACATCAAACCTTCATGATGTGTCTTGATCTGAATAAAGTTTTCATGTAAGAGACATGAGAAGAGAGGGTAAACAAGTTAATTTTGTGAAGTGGCGAAGAGGCAGTAGAGGTATGGGGAAAAGTTCTCTTAAAACAATAAGGGCAAGATAAAAAATAAAGCTTTCAATGTTTGGATTTGGAAACTGAATAATCACACGTCATTTTCAATGCTACCATTCTCACTTTCCACTATTGTACATTATTCTTAGACTTGGCAAAGCTCAGTAAGTAAATCTAACAAATTTAAGAGAAGAATAACAAAGAACACTTTTTGAATATTTAAAGAAAACAAATGCTATCCTATCACTTATTTTCCTGAGGGACTTTTACAGATTTAGCACTTAGTCAAAAACCCATCTTAAATACTTATATAAGGGGACTATGTAGTAATACATTTTTGTCTCAGAAAAACACATCCCCATGGTTCCTCCAGTGTGTCAGTGAGACAGATACACTCTTTAGACCTAAAATGGGGGTGTGCTTGAAAAGGGGAAGCAATCTTGGCCCAGATTGATCAAGAGGAGATATAATACTGAAATCTTATTACCTAGCAAACCCCTTAGCAAAGTCCCAAGAGAGCCTGGTGTGCTATTTCACTACTCAGAAACACGGATTTTAGTATCAGTCAAGAACTCCCTCTGAAGCAATATGATGCTTCCTGGGTCATTCAGTATTTTGCCCATATTGTTTTTGTTAAGTGCCGTCAATTTGGTTCTGATTAATAGGGACCCTGTATAGGACTTTCAGGAGTGGCTGATGAGTTTGAACTGCCAACTTTGTGGTTCAAACCAACCTTGCTGCCCAGTGCATTACCCTGCAGCGCCACATCAGGACTCCATGTTTTTCCCACAGAATCCTTCAATATTTCAACCTGAGGTCTGAATTTTTTTCTTCAGTTCTTTCAGCTTGAGAAATGCTAAGTGTGTTTTTCCCTATTGGTTTTCTAACTCCAAGTCTTTGCACATTTCATAATAATATTTGACTTTGTCTTCTCAAGTTGCCCTTTGAAATTTTCTGTTAAGCTGTTTTACTCCATCATTTCTTTCCATTTCTTTAGCTTCTCTGTGTTCAAGAGCATGCTTCAGAGTCTCTTCTGCCTTCCATTTTGGTCTTTTCTTTCTCTCTTGTCTTTTTAATTACCTTTGGCTTTCTTCATGTGTGATGTTCTTGATGTCAACCCCAAACTCTTCCAGTTTTCATTCATTAGTGTCTAATTCATCCAATCTGTTCTTGAGACTTTCTCTGAATTCAGAAAGAATATATTCAAGGTCATATTTTGGCTCTCTTGGACTTGCGTTAATTTTCTTCAGCTTCAGACTGAATTTGCCTATGAGCAATTTGTGGTCGGTTGGCCCCTGACCTTGTTTTGGCTGATAGTACTGAGTTTCCCCATCTCTCTTCCCACAGATGCTGTACGTTTAATTCCTATATAGTCTATCTGGTGAGGTCCATGTTTACACATTATCATTTATGGTTTTGAAAACAGGCATTTGCAATGAAGAAGCTGTTGGTCTTGCAAAATTCAATCATGCAATCTCCAGCATCGTTTCTATCACCGAGATCATATTTTCCAAATGCAGATATTTCCTCTTTGTTTCCAACTGTCACGTTAAAATCACCAGCAATTACCAGTGCTTCTTGATTGCATGTTTTATGAATTTCAGATTGAAAGTGTTGATAGAATTCTTTAAATTCATTGTCTTTGGCTTTAGTGGTTGTTATGTGAATTGAATAATAGCCATATTAACTGTTCTTCCTTATAGGCATTTGGGTATTATCCTATTACAGAAAGCATTATACTTCAAGATAGATCTTGAAATGCTCTTTTTAATGATGAACGTGATGCCATTCCTCTTCAGTTTGTAATTTCCAGCATTGTGTAAACCATATGATTATCAGGTTCAAAATGGCACATACCTGTCCATTTCAGCTTACTAATGCCTAGTGTATCAATCTTTATGTGCTTCAATTCATTTTTGATTACTTCCAGTTTCCTAGATTCATACGTCATACATTCCATGTTCTAATCATTAATATACATTTGCAGCTGTTTCTTATCATTTTCATTTGTGCCTAACCCACAAATAAAGTTCCAAAAATTGTTGTTCTGTCCATGCCATCAAGATCAACTCTACTTTGAGGAGGAATACTTTGAGTGCCTTCCAACATGAAGGGTTCATCTTTTAGCACTACAACAGACACTGTCCCACTGCTGTTCATAAGTTTTCCATGTCTAAGCCTTTAGAAGTGGTCTGACTCTTCTTCCTGTCTTAGTCTGGAAGCACCACTGAAATTTGTCCACCATAGCACCACTACTGGTATTTAAAATATGATTGCATAACTTCCAGCATCGTAGCAATGCACAAGACAAAAAACATTTTCCATTCAACCATTTTACATGTCTAATCCAACCACATCAAACACACTCCCCATGTTTCACAACCATCACCACTATCCCCTTCCATTTTTTTTCTCTCTCTCCAAATGTTTTCTCTATTGAATTATCTTCTCATGTTCTTATCTCACTTTTTAATTGGATTTTTTTTACTTTTGTTGTTGAGTTGTTGAAATTTTATCTATATTTTAATGATTAAACCCTTGTTAGACTATTTCCAAAGTTTTTTTCCCCAGTCTGTATGTTCTCTTTTTATTCTTTTGGTAAAGACTTTTTGATGAACACAAGTATTTAACTTTTAGGATATCCCAGTTTTCAAAATTATCTTCTGTTATTTGTACATATTTTTATGTTTCTTGATGTTGTTATGTGCTGTTGAGTTGATTCATAGACTTAGCAATCCTATGCACAACAGAATGAAACACTATCCAATCCTATGCCACCCTCACAATTTTACATTGGAGCTCATTGTTGCTGCCACTACGTCAATCCATCTTTTGGGGGTTCTTCCACTCTTTCACTGACCCTCCACTTCTTCAGGGACTGTTCCTACTTGACAGCATGTGAGAAGTCTTGCCATCATCACTTCTAAGGGGTATTCTGAATGTATTTCTTCCAAGATAAATTTGTTTGTTCTTCTGGCAGTTCATGGTACTTAGAATAGTCTTCCTCAACACCATAATTCAAATACATTGAGTTTTCTTTATTCATTATTCAGCTTTCACATGCAAAGAAAGTGATTGAAAATGCCATGGCTCAGGTCAGGAAATTTTAGTTCTTCAAATGATATGCTTGCTTTTTAACACTTTGAAGAGTTCTTATGAAGAAAATTTGCCTAATGTAATACATACTTTGATTTCTTGACAGCTGCTTCCATGAGCATTAATGTGGACCCAAGTAAAATGAAATATTTGATAACTTCAACCTTTTATCCATTTATCAAAATGTTATTTATTAATCCAGTTGTAAAGATTTTTGTTTTCTTTACATTTAGGTACAATCTGTATTGAAGGCTGTAGTCGTTTATCTTCATCAGTAAATATCTCAAGTCCTCTTTATTTCCAGAAAGAAAGGTTGTTAATAAGTCTTCCTCCAATCCTGATTCCACATTCTTCTTCATATAGTCCAGCTACTCAGATTATTTGCGCAATATATAGATTAAATAAATATGGTAAAATTATACAACCATGCCCTTTCCTGATTTTTGTTTTTATTTTTTACCTTTCCTTATTTTAAACCATTCAATATCTCCTTGTTCAATTTGAACATTTGCTTCTTTGTCTATTTACAGATTCCTCATGAGCACAATTAATTTTTCTGGAATTCCTTTTCTTCAAATGTTATCCATAGTTTGTTATGATGCACAAAGTGTATTGTTATTACATAGTCAATAAAGCACAAGTAAACATCTTGTGTGTTGCTGTAGGATAAGCACTTGACCATAAAGTCAGTTCAAATAGAAATGTTGGTGGTTTAAATTCGCCAGCCATTCCTTGGAAACCCAATTCAGGGTTGCTGTGAGTCAGAACTGACTTGATGGCACTTAAAAACAACAGCAGCAAACATCTTTCTAGTATTCTCAGCTTTCATCCTAAGCCCATCAGATGTCACCAAAGATATCCCTCATTCAATGTCCTCTTCTAAATCCAGCTAGAGTAACTGGCAACTGCCTCTAGATGTAGTGCTGCAACCATGTTTTGTTTTTGTTTTCATTTTTTTGAGCGAAATTTTACTAGCATGTGGTTTTAATGATATTGTTCAATGATTTCTGAATTCCATTGGGTTATCTTTGTGTGAAATGTGGAAAAATTTGGATCGCTTCAAATTAGTTGGCCAGGTAGTTGCCTCCCAAATTTCTTGGCATAGACAAGTGATTGCCAATGCCTTCAGTTCAACTTGAACTTCTTCCTTCAATACCTTTGCTTCTTGATCACATTCTACCTCTTGACCTGGTTGAACACCGACTCATTCGTTTTGGTACAGGAACTCTATGTATTCCTCTCATCTTCTTTTGATGTTTCCTGTGTCATTCAATATTTTGTTCATAGAATCCTTCAATATTGCATCTCAAGTCTTGAAATTTTTCTTTAGTTCTTTCATCTTGAAAAATACTAACATGTTCTTCCTGTTTGGTTTTCTAACTTCAGGTGTTTGCAAATTTCCATATAGTACTTGGCTTTGTCTTCTCGACTTCCCAGTTTGGATTAATTTGTTCAGATATTTTACTTCATCATGTCTCCCAGTCACTTTAGTTTTCCTATATATAAGAGAAAATTTCAGATTCTCTGCTGACATTCAGTTTGGTCATCTCTTTTTTTCATGTCTTTTTAGTGACCTTTTACTCTATTTATTATGTTCTTGATGTTATCCAACAACTCTTCTGGTCTTTGGTCGTTAGAGTCAATGGTATCCAAGCTTTTCATGAGATAGTATCTAAATTCAAGTAAGAGATAGTTATGGTCATATTTTAGCTTCCATAGACTTGTTTTTATTTTTTTCAGCTTATGTCTGAACTTGCATATGAACAATTGACAAGAGTATTCACAGTCAGTCCATGGCCGTGTTTTGGCTGGTGATATTGAGCTTCTCCATCATCTCGGCCCACAGATGCAGTCAATTTGATTCCTGTGTATTCTATCTGGTGGGGTTCACTTGTAGAGTCACCTTTTATCTTGTTGAAGAAAGTATTTTCAGTGAATACATTATTGTTCTTACAGTTTTATCATGGCTTCTCCAAGACCATATTTCCCAATTACTGATCCTTCCTCATTGTTTCCAACTTCTACTTTGCAATCACCAGTAATTATCAATGCATCTTAGTAACAGGTTTGATCAATTTCAGACTGCATGGTTTGGTAGAATTCTTTAATTTCATCATCATTAGCTTTGGTGGTTGGTAAGGAAATTTGAATAATAGTGGTGTTAATTGGTTTCCCCTGTAGTAAACCATATGTTTGATTCAAAATGGGCAATACCTGTCCATTTCAGCTCACAAATTGGTTAGTATATCAATCTTTATGTGTTTCATTTCATAATTGATGACTGCCAATTTTCCTAAATTCATACTTTGTACATTTCACGTTCTGATTAGTAATGGATGTTTGTAGTTTCTTCTCATTTGTGTGCCCCATCAGCAAATGATGTCATGAAACCTTTACTCCATTCACATCATTTAGGTCTACTCTACTATGAGAAGGCAGCTTTTCTTCAGCTATATTTTAAGCGCCTTACAATCTGAGGGGTACAGTTTCCAGAACCATATCAAACAATGTTTTGCTGTTATTCATAATGTTTTCAGCGGCTTACAGTTCAGAAATGCTCTGCCTCTTTTTCTTTGTAGTCTGTCTTAATGTGGATGGTCCACTGAAACCTGTCCTTCATTGATGACCTTCTGGTGTTTAAAATACTAGTGCCATAACTTCTAGCATAACAACAACACACCATCACAGTACTACAAACTGATAAGTAAGGAGAATTTAATATGCTATTTATGTTAAAGATTAGGTTCCTTAGTTCTGTTTCTACATTTTCTTCCAGGTACTTTACGGTTTTAGATTTAACATTTAGATCTTTTGATCCATTTTCAGTTAGGTTTTGTGCATGGTGTGAAAGGTGGATCCTGTTTCTTTTTTTTGCAAATGAAAAATTTTGCTAGTTGCCATTTGTTAATGAGACTATTTATTCCCCATTGAAGTGTTCGACTTTTTGTTGAAGATTAACTGCTCGTGTTCCAACTCATAATAAGACTGTAAAGGGTTTCCGAGGAGTAACTGGTGAGTTTGAACCACCAACCTCGTGGTTCAAACTGACCTTGCGGTCCAGTGCCTATCCTAGCACCACAGTTCTGTTCTATTGGTCTACATGTCTTTTACTTATCCTGTAGCTGGCAGTTTTGATTACTGAGGATGTATAGAAAGTTATGAGCTTGAGAAGTGTGAAGTTTCTTACCTAGTTTCTCTTCTTCAATATTACTTTAGCTTTCTGGGCCTCTTTCCTTCCCAAATAAAGTTGGATATTGGGTTTTTTGCTTGCTTGCTTTCTTATTTATTTATTTTTCTTTTTATTAAAGAACATTTTTGAGATTTGTTTCGGGATTTCTTTATATGTGAAGATCCTTTCAGTCATTTTGACATTTTTCTATGTTAAGACTTCCCATCTATGACCATGGAGTGTTTTTCTATCTCTGTAGATCTCTTTTAAGTTTCTTACAGTAGAGTTATTTTTTATAGCTTTCCTTGTATAAGTTTTTATGCCCCTAATTAGTTCTATTCTTAGGTATTTTGTTCTTTGGGGCAATATTATAAATGGTTTGATTTGTTGATTTCCTTTTCAGAGTCTTCCTCATTAGTGTAGAGAAAAAGAACTGATTTTTGTATGTTGATCTTATACCTTTCCACTTTGATGAATACTTGTATTAGTTCTTCCAATTTTTGTGTGGAGTATATGGGATTTTTGTTTACATATGGGATCATGCCATCTGTGGATAGGACAGTTTTAATTCTTTTTTTCCAGTTTGTTTATACTTTACTTCTCTTTCTTGTTTTATTACTCTAGCTAATACTTCCATTATTACATTGAGTAAGAGTGGTAATAAATGATATCCTTGTCTCATCACCATCCCAAAGGGATTCTCTGAATCTTTCTCCATTGAGAACAATGTTGGTGTTGGTTTTGCGTATATGACATTGATTTTGTTGAGGGATTTCCCTTCTAATCCTATTTTACTGAGAGGTTTTTTTGTTTTGTGTGTTGTTGTTGTTGTTTTCAGGAAAATGTACTGAATTTATCCAATGCCTCAATTACTGTGCTAATTGAGATGATCATGTTATTCTTTTTCCTTTTTTATGCATGTGATAAAATTACACTGATAGATTTTTTAATGTTGAACCATTCATACATACACCCCTAGTATGAATCCCACTTGATCATGAGGTATTATTATTATTATTTTATGCTGTTGAATTCTATTGAGAAATTTTACATCTGTTTTCAGGAGAGATATCTATCTGTAATAATAGTTTTTTTAGTGTTGTCTTTGGGATTAGGATGATTCTAGCTTCATAGACTGTGTTAGGGAGTATTCCTTCCTTCTGTATGATCTGAAGAGTTTGAGTAGAATTGGTTTCAATTCATCTCTGAATAATTGTAGACTTTTTCACTGTAGTCTCCTGGGTTCAGGAGTTTTTCTGATCTCTTCAATTTCTTATTTTGTTATGGCCAAATGAGAAACTCTTGGACTTTGTCCCCAGCTTCTTTTACTATCAGCTGAGTGAAAGAAAAAAGAGGCACAATAATGCATTTGTGATTGGAAATCTAGAGTTATGAGTTCCACCAACCATATGGCTTTTTTTCCAATTAATTTTTTTATTTTTCTTATTAGAGAAAAATTTTAATTTTTTAAAAAAATATTAATTTTTCTTATTAGAAAATGAGTGTGTGATACAAGCATTCATTAATTTGAATCCTGTTATTTTGTCATACTATGGTGGCTTGCTGAGTCCTGGTGTGGTGCTATAAGATAAGCACTCGAACACAAGGTCGGTTTGAACTGCAAAGTCGGTGGTTCAAATCCACCAGCCACTCCTTGGAAACCCTATACAAGGCCACTATATGATGGAACCAACTCAAAGGTACTTAAAAACAATAACAACAGCATGGTCATTTACAAGCTGCTGTGCTGCAGAAAGTGATGCCACCAGTATTTCAAATACCAGCAGTCACTCACAGAAGACAGATTTTAGTGGAGCTTCCAAACTAAGTCAGACTAGGAAGGGTTTGGTGATCTGTTTCAGAAAATTAGTCAATGGAACTGCAAAAATATGTGGTGCAAAACCGTAACTCCCATCACACTGTATATCCAAGCAGGGTTTAATAATCCTTTGTAATGAAAATAAGAACTCAGGTACCATATTCACAATTATGGTGTTTACTAGGGAAGTGAACAGGTTATAACACAAGACCAGAAAATGCTCAGGGCACAGTTGTTCTAGTCAGCTATTGATAAATGCCCACAAGACACATCACTCCAGCATAAGTTTCAACTTGAACGCACTTGGCTCTAGCTCTGTAGGTCAGCAAACCTAGGTTCCTCATTTACGTGACTGGAGGCACTCCACTCTACAAGTAAGCTTCCTGCCTAAAGTCACTCAGTTTTACTTGCACCATGGACTGGGAATCTCACTGCTCTGTCTCATGCACTGACTCTTGATTCTGCTGCTGCCTCAACTCTACTGCCAATCCTCCTTTGCCACAGCTTTCTATCCCTGAGATGAGGCTGTTCAATGCTCAGGGATCTCAGGGTTCAAAGGACATGATCCACTCCTGACTCTTCTACTTAGATGGTAGTAAAATCCTCCACTCCTGATACTAGAGGGATCGTTTTATACCTGTGCTAGAATTTCAAGTTTTTACAATTACAATGACTCTGCTAATATTCACAGCTGAATTATGTCATCCCATCAACATCTTCTTCCACCTTCTCTTACCCAGACCCAACAGGGTAGACACGTTGTTTGGTGGGAGTTATAGACTACCTCACAGAAACCCTTATAGATCAGATTTAAACATTGTCTGACTCACTTGCTTTGGCTATTTCATCATGAAAAATCACTAGAGGAGGGCAGGATAATATCATGTTGGGTGAATTAGAGCATCAGTAAGAACAAGGAAGAATCTCAATGCAGTAGATTGGCATAATAAGTGCAATAGTACACTAAAACTGGTTGTCATGTGAATGACACATGACAGGATAGCATTTCATTCTATTGTTCATAAGACTTCCTTGAGTTAGCACTGACTTGGCAAGAGCTATCTATCTATCTTTTTTTATTTTTTTTTTTCTATCTATCTTTTAGCAATAAATTGCCAATATTTAGCTAGCCATAAGACTGGCCAGCAAGACTATATTTTCATCCTTCTTTGTAGCTAGGAATGATTATGGAAGAGCAAAAATGATTTGACAAATTTATTAACAAATTTTTACATTTGGTGAATTTTGCCTTCAAAAATAACCTCCTCTTGGTTAGGAAATGTCAACAGCTGGTGCAATCATCTTAGACTCATGGTTAGGAGCCACATGTTGAGGATTACAGAGCTTCTCCATCAGCCTGGGTTCCTGAAGAACATCACAGAACAGAGAATGCTTACCAGCCCTGGAGCAATTACCTTTGTACTCCTATTTTATTTAAGACACGTCATTTTCAGGTCTCTTAGTTACTCTGGAATCCCACCATAGTGCATATGGTTAATGAGTTGAGTTGCAACCAAAATGTTGGAGGTTCAAGACCACTAAAATGTTCCTCAGAAAAGAGACCTGTGATCTCACGCCAAAAAAAATGGGTCATTGAAGATCTTATGGAGCACAGTTCTGTTCTGACACATATGGAATCACTAGCTCATGGAAATGGAAATTACTTGAAGACAACTGTTTTTGTGTTTGCTTGTTTGTTTGTTTTTATTTTAATACATTAATTTAAGCCTTAACTCTAGCTAATTTAAAAGATGCTAAACAAATGGTCTCTAAAGTATGTCCCAATTCTGAATGTTAACAACTATCATGTAGAAAATAAAAATTTTGCTTTAGTAGTATAACACCAAGGAGGAAAATGATTGTTATACTGCCAATGATGATTTCAGAAGCACATGCTAATGCTTAACATCAATTTTGCAATGATCTTTTCTTCTCATCCTCAGGCCCTCAGACTGAGAGGCCCCTTAATCATATCTCTTAATTGGTTTGTTAATCACTTGCAATGTCCTTTCATTTTACTACCATGCCGTATGACAATAGATTACCTTTACTACAAAGGCTATCTTTAAATTCTCACAGAAATTTAGTAAAGTTTCATTATCCCCAGCCATAATCCCCTGAGAAGATTAAACCACTAAAAGCAGTTTTCTTCCAATCAGCATAAAACAGCCAGGAATGGCTTGCCTATGATGTGGGTCTTGAAACTTGCAATCCTGCAGTTTACATGGGAGAACCAGGAACTCTGGGAAAGTCAGCTGAATCACATGCATTCTTACTTACACACATCAGTAACCAAATGTGAATTTAAAATAAAAAAAAGTCCCAGTAGTTTTGTCCAGGCTTAACCACTTGATACTGCACAAATTTTATACACACAACCTGTGGCCACACACACAGATTGCCTATTTATTTTTAAACAGTTTTTATTAGCAATACATTCATTTGAACCTTAATTTGAGGCCTTAAATATCTGAAAGGATTAAGAAAGAATTTTTCAGTTAAGAAATTTAAAACATAGTTATTTGCTAATGTTTAAAGGAGGAAAATACATTATGGATAAATTTGAATGTAGAAAGACTAATTTGGAATCATAGAGAGGTTCCCAGGATGGCATATCTTACAATCAAGAGACTTGGGCATCCAAAGGTGGACTAATTGGAATTCATGTCCTGGGGGTGGAAGTCATATACAAGAAGGACCAAGGAATTGCTAAACAGAGAATGAGAGAGAGGTGCAATAATCCACCCAATAGCTTTTCTCCTACACTGAAGCAAACCTAACCGTTGTTGTTCTCAGCTTAAAATTCATAAATGGATTCCCACTGTCCTTGGAGTGTTGTATGCCTTGTCTCTAATCATGTCTGTTATGATATCTTCAAACCATTTCTTCCACTGTTTCCTCCAGTCTAGCCACACAGAAGTCTCTGTCTATGCCAAGCTCTTGTCTGTCTCATAGCCTTAGCACATGCTGTTTCCTGTACCTAGTGTAACTTTCTCTCTCTTTTCCAAGCCAAGTAAACCATTAAATCTTGGTTTATATATTATTTCCTTGAAATAGAAACATGTCTTCACTTGTTAGGCTGAATAATATTTATCTTCTTCCCTAACTACATTTACCCTAATAATTATCCAATTCTACCCCACCGTGTGCTGCACCTTCCTAAAGTATTTAATTATTTGCTTAATGTCTGTATTCTATTGTTAGATACAAACTCAGGTGAGAATTATGTGTGTCTCACTTATGATTATGTTCTCTGTGCCTAGACTGGAGACCCAAGAAATACTGTTTTTGTTGTTATTAAATGTCATTGTGCTGGTTCCAACACATAGCGACCCTGTATAGGATTTCCGAGGAGCAACTGGTGAACTTGAACCACTGACCTTGTGGTTCAGACCAACTTTACAGTCCAGCACATTTATCTACAGGGCCACACCAAGAAATATTAGTGCTCCATAAACATTTATTGACTAACTGTTTAATTTTTACTTGGACAGTTCTATTCCCAAATATTGTTTCAATGATCCCACATCCTTAGTAATAATTCCCACAAAAATATTTTTATTCTCATGTATATATTCATGTGCCTGAAGGCAGTCTCATATTCCTATAATTCGTAGTTGTCATACCTAACATTTTATTCCATTCCAGCACACATCTGTACAAGCAATAACATTTGTAAATGTACTAATCTACAGGAATGCTTTTTATTTGGGTCCTATATTACTGAAAAGAATCTCAATTATTTGGCAAGCTGATATCCTTATAAGATTCTATCTGTCCAGCAAGGCAGATGAGGGAAACCATTTGAAAGAAAACACTAAAGGAATGAAACACTTTTAAAAACAAACACTTGTTTAATCTGTTTTTCATTATATGAAACATTTGGGTGATGTACTAAGGTGAAAGGTTTGGTTTGAATGATCTAAAATCAATAGAATAACTAAATACACTCTAAATATCCTAACACATTAATACATGCATATGTAGGGTTCAAGGGAGTCCATTTTTAACTCCTGGGTCAATCCTAAATTAGTTTGGCTTTTGACTCCCAAAGAATTGCACTGGTTTTTTTGGGGGAAAAGTTCTAAATAGACAGATTCAGATGTCTATTTGTAAGAAACACTTAGAGTGTGTGTTGGTTGAGTGAAAACATTTTGATTTATCAGAGAGAGAAATTTCTGAATAAACGTGAATTCTACAGATATTCTTTTAATGGAATAAAAGCTAAAGACGCTACATTGTTTAGTTTAATGTCTTCAGACAGTTTCTGCTGATCACAGAAGGATAGACAGGTAACAGGCTCACTTTGAATTGTTACACTATAGTACATTAGTCCTGCTGTGGCTCTGTGAGTTAATGGTCTGGACTGCAAAGTCAGTTTGAACCACAAGGTCATAGGTTCAAGCTCACCAGTCATTCCTCAGAAACTCTATACAGGGTTGCTATGGGTCAGTACCGATTCCATAGCACTGGACTGCTAACTAAAATGTTGGCCATTCAAAACCACCAGCTGCTCCTCAGAAAGCCTATACAGGGTTGCTATGAGTTGGAACCAACTTGATATCACTAGTGGCATAGTGGGTAAGTGTTGACCTCAGGGTAAGCAATTTGAACCTACCAGCCATTCCTTGGGAGGAAGATGTGGCAGTCTACTTCTGTAAAGTTTACAGCCTTGAAAACCCTATGGCACCGTTCCATGGGGTTACAGTTACAGGGTCACTGAGTCAGAATTGACTTCCTTGGCAAAGGGTTTGGTTTTGGTTTAACTATTACATTTTGGCAAGGGAAGTTCCAGGTGATTAGATTTATACTAATGCTTCTTGGGCATTTATTTGTGTCAAACACTGTGGCCAATGCTGCTAACACAGAATTGAATATAAATAACAGTAACATAAGAACAGTTTACAGCTACTGCCTGTACACCACATCCAGCATTACAGCAATACTTTACATTTACACATACTCCTCACATATCAAGGAGCTTTAGTAGCATAGTGGTTACGAGTCAGGCTGATAACTTCAAGGTCAGTAGTTCAAAACTACCAGCTATCCTGCAGGAGAAAGATGAGGCTTTCTTCTCCCATAAACATTTACAGCCTCGGAAACCCTATGCAGGGTCGCTATGAGTCTGAACTGACTCCATGGCATACCACCAGCTCACTTATCAACATGATTAGGTTCCAAAGACTAAGTTGTTATGTGAAACTGACATTATGTGAGAGTTTGGGAGCTATACCCTATCTGTTTCACTGGTGTTCCTCTCCCTCCTCCATTGCTCATTGCCCATTAAGCATCCCTAACATGTCTAGGGATGCACTTGGTACCTCGGACTTCTTCACCCACTACACCTTCCCCACCTCTTCAGAACCACAGAGATTGGCTGCAGGGGTGGTGGTCAGGTATTGACCTCCACCTGCTGCCTTCTGCCAAGAGCCTTGGACTGGTGTCCCACTTATCCTCCATGTACCTGAGCCCCACAACCTTGTGTGGTCCTCTTCCTTCTCCCAAATTTCTGGAGTTTCCTCACTGGTCTCTTCAGCACCCCTGCATTTTTGCCACTTTACATTGATCCACTCTCACCCCATGGCTTCTGTGACTGGACTGAGACATCACAGACAAACAGGAGAAGGCCCTGTGATCAGTTGGATTCTGTCCCTCATGTGGCCCAAGGGTTACTAGAACTTCCAGTATATCATCTGCATGACCTGCAGACAGTGCCCTGAACCTAGCCATGGCCCTATGTGGGGTCCAGACCATCAGAGGTTTCACTTGAGAATTTTTCAAAGTTTTCATCAATTCAGAAAGTTACATAACAAGAGAATGGATAAGTGAGAAGTAGGTCCACTACCTGCTTTAATCTTTACCATAGCTGTGTGGTTTAGATACGATCATTGTCCAGGTACTATTATTTTATGAGAAACCCAAGTTTCAGAGAGACCTGCTATTGTGTCTAAGGTCAAAGAACCAGAATTTAAATTCAAGAATGTCTGGTTTCAGTGACTATATTTTTATCCAATGTCTTATACTATATACCTCACAATAAAGCAAGGTTGAATTACTGTAATATTTTTCCAAATCAATAAAATTCAAGTTGAGTTTTTGAGCTGAGAAAGATAATGTAAAACTGGGTTTGAAAAAGAGGAGGCTCACCATAATACAGAAATGTCCTTAAGCTCTTCATGTTTACCAGTCAGGACTGTGGTGATTTGGGCTCAACTTGGGTGAGTCCAAGAAAACTATAAATGATAAAAAAGCCTTAAGAACCTTGAGTCAAATGGTGTGTGTGTGTGTGTGCCAAATGAAAATAATGCACAGACAAGACTTGAAATTTTGAGTCAGAAAAAATTTAATCTGTTTTTTGGTCATTAATGCAGAAGTTAAGTATAATCATCTTGTGTGCATTTTTTGTAAAGGAAAATCTGTAATTTTTGTGGCTTCTATAAAATACTTGACCCCAAAATTTAAGCCAAAGCAGAAAAGAAAAACATATGTTTTAACAATAAAAAGAGACCGTGATATGCAAATATAACTATTAGTTGAAGTCAGAAATCACAAAACAATTGCAGGCCACCACCAAACAAGAGAGGTTCTGTTCTATTACTAAGACTGTACATTCCTGGGCTGTGTCATTTTGCTAATTTGGACTTCGGGTTAGAGATGGCACCTTCCCCACTGATCATTCCTTCCGTTAATTTAACATCCCTGGCCCTCTCTCTCTCCCCCACTCATCTATCCCAGAAGACTAGGAATGACTCAACCCAGCTGATGACTATGAAAGAGAAACTGTGAACTCTTTCAGGAAGCAGGTGTTCTGCTGTGCAGCTTGGGTACAATCTGCCAATTGAGAAGTGCACATTTCCTGACCTTGCATAGCCAAAGATGAATTGTTGTTGTTAAGTTCCATTGAGTCAGTTCCAATTCTTAGTGACCCTGTATAAGGTTTCTGAGGAGCAGTTGATGCATTTGAACTGCCAACTTTGCGGTTAGCAATCCACTGTTTATCTTAAAGTGCCATAAAGATGAATTGTTGTTGCTGCTAAGTGCCATCAAGTCAGTCTGATTCCTAGCAACCCTGTGAAGGACTTCCAAAGAGTGGCTGGTGAGCTTGAACTACCGGCATTGTGGTTCAAGTCAACTTTGCAGTTCAATGCATTAACCCACAGTGCCACACCAGCTGGGCCTACATCTAGATTCAACATTAGGAAATAAACTTGTCAGATATAAGCCAAATCTTCTAATATTAATTACTCTTATCATAATAAATGGGGTCCTGGTGTGGCGCTACAAGATAAGCAATGGATGGGATAGGTGCTTAACAGCAACAACATCATAAATTAAGGTCATATTTTGGGTTCCATCAACTAACTCTGTTATTACTTATTTTCATGTCATTCACTGATACTTTGAAAATGTAATATTGCTTACATGGAAACTACCATCTCCATGAGTTGCTCCAGCTTGACAGAATGTAGCTGTGATACCTTTCCCATGGAAGCATGGGACACTTTGTTGGCCAACTTTGTATCAAAGATTCTCATATGGAGTTTTTCTAAAATTCTGTGGCAGTCCATACAATCTTCTCTTCCTTTCACCTCAGCTCTAGATTAGATTTGCACAGTGGTCAGAAGTGGGACTGTAGGATAAGCACTGGACTGTAAAGTCAGTTTGAAATGTAAGGTCAATGGTTCAAACTCAATTGCCATTCCTCAGAAACCCTACACAGGATCATTATGAGCTAGAACCAACTCAATGGCTTTTATCAGCAACAAGAACAACAGTGGTCAGATGGTTCAGTTTCCTTCAGCTCCCTCCTTATTTCCTTTGCACAGGCATTTTCTCTTAATAGAGTGCTTACATGTTTAATTCCATCTTACAGAAAACAAGGAGAATTTTTATAGGTGCACAAAAATGTCCATTAATACTGGAAAAGAGCCAGAAACCAGCATTGGCACAGCTTGATGAATGGTGAGAGTTGAAATAGCTAAAGCTTTAAAATATAGTTAACAGGACCCATAACTACAGTAGAATGACTACAGTTT
Organism: Chrysochloris asiatica; assembly: GCF_000296735.1. NCBI lineage: Eukaryota > Metazoa > Chordata > Mammalia > Afrosoricida > Chrysochloridae > Chrysochloris > Chrysochloris asiatica. The sequence continues at coordinate 44,548 of NW_006408938.1, read as the reverse complement.
AACAAATGGGTATTAAGCAATGTCAGAAAGATATAATAGATCATAAATTTATCGGAACTGATACTGACTCTGGCCAACAAACATGGATATTGCTGAAGTTTTAGCATGAAACAGTTAGAAAGAAAGAAAAATAGAATACCAGTGACTTCTCTAGTCTCACTAACCACCAGTATCATAAATACATATAAAGAAATTATTGGGGTTAACATTAGAAACAGGAGGTTAAATAAAAAGGTATTACTACTAGGGTTCCAGTTCAGATGTTCATAAGGTTATTCTAAACAAAACATGTCTCTGCAATCAGTATATGACTGCAAACAAGTTCTTTAAGTAATATACTTGTCTTAGTCTTGTCAGGTTTCAATCAAAATAGGGGAGGGGACCCAGTAAAAACAGTAGCATTCTAGGGGATCAGCTGAGGCAGTTAAATTCAAAGCAGAGAGATCAGCTCAGAAAGTTATGGTGACTCTTTAATGGAACTCCAGAAGGGTAATCATGACAGATGTTTTTGGAAGAACACAGGATGGTTCTGGGGGCATTTTTTGAAGAAGTGTTAGGAAAATAGAAAAATGCATTGATGAGAAATAGGCCAAGAAAGTTGTGCCAAGCAGTGCATTCCCATCACAATGCACCTGCTCATTCTTTGAGGGTAGCAAGGGCTGTCTTATGAGAATTTTCTTGGAAAATCTTACCCTATATACCTGACAGCTCCTGTCCTTTCAGACTTCTTTTTGTTCCCCAAATTCAAAGAATATTTCAAAGGAACATGGTTTGAGTCGCTCAAAGATGCTGAAACTGCCATTATGACATGACGCCAATCAAAGAGTACAGAATTCTGGGAAGGGTTAAAGAGATAGATCCATGATGTTCAGGAATGTATAGATATAGATGGATGATATGTCAAGAAACAATATCTTCATATTTTGATATTTTTGTTTAATAAAGGTTTCTATGATTTTGTAACAATATTTTGATTCATTCTCATAAAATAGTTAGCTCTAGATAGTATCATTTGCACAAAAAGTAGACCAAAAAGTAACATGTCTGACAGATTGGTGTCTGAATAGGATATATGCTTTTTATGAATGTTATTCTTCCAAATTAGCCTTAGTCTTATCACTCCCTTGTTTGGAGCCTATGTCATAGACAACAAGGTGTACCTTAATTCTGCACCGAGTCTATAGTGTGTAGTCTATAGTATGTAGATTCTAGAATCGTACTATGCAATATAGTAGCCACTAGCCACAAGTAGCTATTTAAATTGAAATTATTTAAAATTGAATAAAATTTAAATTTCAGTTTATTAACGCACTACCAACATTTCGTGTAAGGGAACTCTGGTAGCATAGTGGTTATGAATCGGGCTGCTAACCTCAATGGTCAGCAGTTCGAAAATACCAGCTGTTCTGTGGGAGAAAGGTGAGGCTATCTGCTCCCGTAAAGATCTGCCACCTTGGAAACCCTGTGCAGGCTCACTATGAGTCAGAACCGACTGCACGGTACTTAACAACAACAAACATTTCATGTGTCCAATAGTCTTACATAACTAATGACTTCTGCATTGGACAGCACATATTATAGAGCATTTCCATCATGCCAGAAAGTTCTACTAAACAGCACTATAATAGAGGAATTCCCTCAAGGCAGTAGAGTTATTTGATTTTTTTTTTAATGTTTTATTGTGAATTATATGATAGTTTACATGGGAGAAATTTAGTTTTACATTCATTCCATCGTATATCATCTCATTGCCATGGTTCCAATCCCCTCCATGCATCATCAACCGCCCAAAGGGTATATCCAGAAACCCGCCCCCTACACTTCCCCCTCCTCCCCCCAGTTTTCGGCCCATAGTCCCTTTCCCTCTCTGGGTCCAAAGTCCCCAGTCGCTTCATCACTCCACGTCATCATCTCTGTCTCTATCTCAGGCATCTCTGTTTCTCTGGGTAGGGTCCCGCTCTCGGCTCTTCTCCATTGATGGCCCCAGAGGCCTCCTCTCCTATCCTGGAGAATTAATCACTCCCTTCCTCGTTACAAAGCTTCTACCTTTGCATTTCCAACCCTCATAATCCATCCTGATAAGCATTATTCCCTATAATATCATGAGTTACCCATCTGTATCTCCTTTCATCAGCTCTGCCCAGACAGATTGAATAGTACCTACTGGAGATTCTGCCTTCCGCCATGCTCCCTAGCACCAGGTTCCCTCTTGAAAGCTTGTAAGCCAGTCACTTCTTGCCTTTGTAGTCCCCCTTCCCCATTTGAGTATCCAATGTCCAAGCTGCCCTTCTCCATCCACTCTGTGTGTGGGTGTGGGTGTGAATGTTTCTTGCTGTGAGGACTTGTTCCCTCTTTTGAGTCGATGCTGCATAGGTGTAGGTCAAGTTGATCAGACTGTATCAGCTCACTCTTTTTTTTTTCCTCCCTCTTCTTTCCTCTCCTGGTTGAGCTCCGATCATCCAGTCATCTGGTCCAGGTCACATGGCTATCATCTGCAAGTGTGGGAGCTCCTGTGCATAGGTCCTCTCTTCCCATCAGCCGGTAGCTCCACTCTCCTCTCGAGTCCTCGGTGGCCACGCCACTGACTCTGGGCCCAAGAGTCCCCAGGCCTCTACACACTGCTTGCCAACCAGATCCCCAATTGGGTCCACAGAAATCCACTGAACATTGCAGGGCTTAGCTTGCTGCTTCATTGCTGCTTTTGCCCCATTTCCTCCCATTGGTGATGTGTGTGGTCACCAATCAGAGTGTGCATTTCCATTGAGTCTTAGTTTTTGAAGGGGGTTTGTGTTGAGAGGACCTGGCCACTGGCCTTGATGTTTCCTAGGGAAGCGATTTTGTTCTTGTAGTAACAGTCCATTTGCCTCCATTTTTCCTGCAGGTTTTTCTTTCAAGAGGTATCTTTTATTCTTCTAGCTGCTCCAGGCTG
>NW_006408938.1:2625-9550 GCF_000296735.1 Chrysochloris asiatica | reverse complement strand
GGACCATCCCCTGAACCTGCTTGGTGAGGCCCATGTGTATTCATCTTTTATATTATTTAAAATAGGTATTTGCTGTTTGGTCTTGAAAATAAGTCATTAGTCTTGAAATATTATACCATATGATATATAGCATGATTTCTATCATCAAGGCTATGTTTTCCAACTACTGATCATTCCTTTTTGTTTCCAACCTTTGCATTTCCATCACCAGTAATGATCAGTACATCTTGATTACATGTTTGATAAATTTCAGACTGAAGAAGTTGGTAGGATTCCTCAGTTTCTTCATCACTGGCTTTCTTGGTTGATGCGTAAATTTGAGAAATTACAGTATTAACTGTTCTTCCTTGTAGGCATATGGATATCATCCTATAACAGACAGTGTTTCATTCAACACAGATCTTAATTTTTTTTTAATGAAGAACCTGATACCACTTCTTTTCAAATTTTCATTCCCAATATAGTAAACCTGTGACTTTCAGATTCAAATTGGCCAACACCAGTCTATTAGTGCTCACTGATACCTCAGATGTCCATGTTTATGCATTCCATTTCATTTTTTACAATTCCGACTTTTCCTAGATTCATACTTTATATATTCCATGTTTCAATTATTAATGGATGTTTACAGCTGCTTCTCTTCATTTTGAGTTGTGCCCCATCAACAAATGAATGCCCTGAGGACTTTACTCCATTCACATCATCAAGGTCAACTCTACTTTGAGGAGGCAGCTCTTCCCCAACTGCATTTTGAGTGCCTTTCAGCCTGAGATGCTTCTCTTTCAGCACTATAACCAGCAATATTCTGATGCTCTTTTTCATGTTTCAATATTCAGTTCTGGTTCTGACAGTGTTCCACTGCTATTTATAATGGTTTCAGCTACTAAATACTCAGATTTGTTCCATCTCTTCTTCCTAGTCTGTCTTTTTTAGGCATAGCTTCAAGAATTAAAGAAACATGCAAGCCACCACAGTACAACAAATGGACAGACTAGTGGAGATGGGAAGGTTTAAAACACCAATTTTCAATTAACAAATAAATGCTTAACTTTTGCACTGTTAGAGTTCCCTGTTCATCAACCCTAGTCCTGTGTACTTTCTTCATGATATGAGTCCCAAACTACAGTAATGGGACATTATATTTTCTCTACTAGATCCTTCATTTTTCATGTTGCTGTTGTTAGGTGCCATTGAGACAGTTCTGACTCATGGTGTCCCTGTGCATGAGAGAACACTGCCTGGTCCTATGTCATCTGCACAATTATTGTTGTGTTTGAGTCCATTGCTGCTGCCACTGTGTCAATCGATCTCCCTGCGGGCAGGGATCCTCTTTTTCACTGACTCTCCACTGTACCTTGCATGATGTTGTCACCAGAGACTAGTCCCTCCTGATAACATTTCTGAAGTATAAAAGACAAAGTCTTTGCATCCTGGCTTCTAAGGCACTATATGACTGTACTTCTTCCAAGACAGATTTGTTTGTTTTTCTGGAATTGCATGGTACTGTCAATATTCTTCACCAACATCATAATGCAAATGCATTGATTATTCTACAGTCTTCCTTACTCATTGTACAACTTTCACATGCACCTGATGCTATTGAAAATACCATGACTTGGGTCAGTCACACCTTAGTCCTCAAACTGACATCTTTGCTCTTGAACACTTTATAGAGGTCTTGTGCAGTAGACTTGCCTAGTGCAATATGTCATCTGATTCTTTAAATGCTGCTTCCATGAGTGTTGATTATGGGTCCGAGCAAACTTAAGAGTCTTTAGCTTGGTGTTCTTTATTGATCCAGTTGTGAGGATTTTTGTTGGCTTTACATTGAAGTGCAATCCATAGCGAAGACTGTAGTCTTTGATCTTCATCATTAAGTATTTTAAGTCCTCCCTGTTTCCAGCAATCAAGGTTGTATTATCTGCATACTGCAAGTTGTTAATGAATCTTCTTCTAATCTTGATGTCATTTTCTTCTTCATAAAATCCAGTTTCTTAGATTATTTACTGAGCATACAGATCAAATAAGTATGGTAAACCTATTGAACCCTGACACACACCTTTTCTGATTTTAAACCATTCAGTGTCCCCTTTTTCTGCTCTAACAACTGTCTATTGGTCTATGTACAGGTTTAGAACAATTAAGTGTTCTGGAATACCCATTATTTGAAATGTTTTTCATGATTCATAGTTTGTCATGATCTCCACAGTCCATAGTTTGTCATGATCTACAGTTAAAATACTTTGGTTCCATTTCAGCTTGTACTTGCATATGGGAAGTTGATATTCTCTTCCACAGTATGCTCCTGACCTTGTTTTGAATAATATTAAGATTCTCCACTGTCTTTTCCCATAGATGTTATCAATCTGATTTGTGTGTGTTCCATTTGGTGAAGTCCACATTAATTTTTAGCTCAATAAAAATCTGAACTGCTTCATAACCCAAGCCAACCAATTTAAACTTTTACATGTTTTAACATCAGAAATCTACAATCTTAGTGAGAAACACTATGGTTGAATTGAAACAGACACTCTTAAGGCTATGATGAAGTGAAAAATGTGTCTGATATTATAACAGAATGTAACATTTTTAGAAAATGCTATAAATATCCCATAAGTGGATCAAGGTCTATAGTCCTGCAGGTTGAAAATTTCAACAAAAAAGGGCGGGAACTCCAAGTAGATCCTATTAGGAGAAACTAAAAGAGAAGATCCAAAAGAGGTTCTCTAACTGTGGATCTAGCTGCTGCTTATTGGCAACGGTGAGAAAGAAGTTGCTCAAGTTCTTCCACACTGCACATGCAAATTAGTAGTAAATTATTTGTCAGTTACCTTTAAAATATATCCAGAATGTGAATACTTCTCATCACTGCCACTTTTATCTCTCACCTAGATTTTGCAATCTTCTCCTAAATGGTCCTGTTTCATTCAAAGTCTTCAAAAGTATCTTCTCAAGAACTTTATCAGAATGATTGTCTTAAAATATAAAATTGATTATGTCTCTCCTGCTCTAAACTCATTTCACTGTCTGGGAAAACCACTGAACTCAAAATAGACTCCAAGTCCTGGCATGCCTCTTTTCTCTGAGGTTACTTCCTACTTCCCTTTCCACTCCAGAACTGACTTCTTGCGATTTTTCAAGCATATGAGATCCACTCCAACCTCAGCATCTTTCCACTTGCTTTTATTTTGATTAGAGTGGTCATCCCAAGGTATCCATTTCCTTCTCATTGAGACCTTCTTGACTATCTCATTTAAAATGTAAATCCCTAACACCCCTAGCATCTGGCACTATTTATCTCCTAATGTAAGTTCAAAGAAGACACAATTTCAGGGTGGCTGTGGAGAGGGGTCTCTTTTGTTCATTGATATATAGCACCTGGGACAGTAAATACATGTTAATAAATAAATCAGTAAATGAATGCCAACATTATTTTTTATGTTTCTTCTACAGTCATACAGTAATCCTTTTAAACATAGATGATGCCACATACCAGAACTGACTAAAAAAGGTTCTAGGTGAACTTAATGGCATTGGACTCATGAGATGAGAAATTATAGCCTAAGCTGTCTATTGATTTTTGTCTTAACTCTGGGATAAGGGTTATTGCATTTTATGAGCAAGAGGGGACCTTGAAAGGAAATTAAGAATTAAGGTAAAAGCTTTTTCTTGGTTAAAACTATACGTTATCTCAAATTCTAATCATGTTTCATGTGGTACTTTACCTCCTCTTGAAACTATTTTTTGTTAATGCTTCCTATCCCTTGTAAATGTAATCACTCCAAGCTTCAGTGATAAGCAGAATGAGAAATATGCCTATTTTATTTAGAAAAATCCCAGAACGAGTTTTTGACCAAGCCATAAATTTTTTAATAGTAAAGTATTTGTGGAGCTGCAAGATCAGCTTTGAACTGCAAGCCACAAGGTCGGCAGTTCAAACTCACTCTTGCTCCTCAGAAATCTAATACCGGGTCACTATTAGTCAGAATGGACTCTACAGCACTTAATAACAACAACAACAATGTTATTTCATGGTTAAAGTGCTAGGCTGCTAACAAGGAGGTCAGTAGTTTGAACCCACCAGCTGCTCCATGGGAGAAAGATGTGGTTGTTTCCTTCCAGAAAGACTTACAGCTTTGGAAACCCTGTGGGACTTTGTTCTATAGGGTCATTAGGTATAATACAACTCCTACTAAATGACTCTTTTCCTGATGGATCTGAGTAAGAGAAGGTAGGAGAAGATACTGATAGGATGGCATGATTCAGCTGTGGCTGTTAGAAGAGTTCATTGTAATTGTAAAAACTTGAAAACTTCTAGAGTAGATATAAAAGGAGCCACCTCATAAACAGAAGGGGGGATCTCACTACCATGATAGAAGAAGAACCAGGAGTGGAGTGGATTCTTTGGACTCCAAGATCCCTGTACATTGAACTTCTTTGATTTGGGGGCAGAAAGCTTGCTTACAAAATGGGGTGCCTCCAGACACTTAAGTGGGTGACCTAGGTTTGCTCACCCACAGAGCTAGAGCTCAGTGCCTTCAGATTGAAGCTTATAGTGGAGTGGTTTGTCATGTGGACATTTATCAATAGCATAAAAGAGCTTTGTTAACATTACCCAGGAAAAGAAAGGCCTGTCTGTTGGCACGGTTGATGAGAGACTGTCCTGATTGAAAGAACTGGGTCCTGTATATTTTCTAGTCCTGGCTTGTAACCTGTTGTTTTCCCTCATAAACCCCTCATAACTGTGAGAATTGTCTCTGAGTTCTGTATGGCCATTGCAACAGATTATTGAGGGCAGAGGGGAAGTAGAAATGTCATGGTAGAGATGGTTAGTGCCACATATTTTTTACACTATGCATCATAATTGGCTCCATGGCAGTGGCTTTGGTTGTGGTTGGAATACTTTTTTTCTCAGGATGTTGTTGTTAACCACTGACCTTATGGTTAGCAGTCCAGTGCTTATCCTACACAAAATTGGATTGAAAACACAAAGTTGAGTCATCAGGCCATTTGCTTTGTACAGCATCCACAGAGTAAGATACCCATAATAAGTTTCATTTATTTTATTTTTCTGTAGTAACACTGATGTTTATTATTTGTCATATTTCACCATATGTTGAGAAAAATGGTTAGTCAAAGAAATTTAGGCTTTTCTTGCAAGTAAAAAGCAATTTTATACAAAAGGGAAATTAACAATAAAAACTAGTGTTTGATTAAGTGTCAAATAACTTTACCAGATGTGTTCATTTCACCAAATTTTTTAAATTTTCAATTATTCTCTAATTTAAATCTAATGTTCTAGGTTAACCTAGTATTTTACTTGATATAGCCTAGAAGTCAAATACCTTCATTGGCTATGGATTGAATTATGTCTGTACAAAACATACTTTGAAATCCTAAACACCTTTACCTAGAAATCATGTCTTCGCAGATACAATTAGCATGTGGTCATACTGGAGTAGGTCAACCCTAATGCAATATGAGTGATTGTTGTTGTTAGGTGCCATCAAGTTGGTACCAACTCACAGTGAACTTATGCACAGCAGAATGAAACACTGCCTGATCCTGGGCCAACCTCACTATTGTTGCCATGCTTGAGTCCATCAATGCTGCCACTTGACCAATCCATCTCATTGGGGGTCTTCCTCTTTTTCTCTGACCCTCCACCTTACCAAACATGATATCCTACTCCAGCGACTGCTCCCTCCTGACAATAAGTCCAAAGTATGAGAGACAAAGTTTGTCCATCCTGGCCTCCAAAGAGCACTCTGGTTGCACTTCTTCCAAAATGGATCTATTTGTTCTTTTGGCAGCCCATGGCACTTTCAATATTCTCCTCCAACACCATAACTCAAAAACATCAATTCTTCTATGGTCTTCCTTATTCACTGTCCAGCTTTTGCATGCATATGAGTTTATTGAAAATGTCATGGCTTGGGTCAGATGCACTTTAGTCCTCAAGCTGACATCTTTGCTCTTCAACACTTTTAAAAGGTCTTGTGAAGCAGATTTGTTTAATGCAATACGTCGTTTGATTTCTTGACTGTTGCTTCCATGAGTGTTGTTAGTTGATCAAAGAAGAATGAAGTCCTTGACAACTTCAATCTTTTCTCCATTATTAACAATGTTGTTTATTGGTCCAGTGGTGAGGATTTTTGTCTTATTTACATTGAAGTATATATACATGACTGATAGATATATTAAAAAGGGAAGAAAAGAGCCAGAGACATAGAAATGACCATATGAAAATGGATACAGAGTCTGGAGTTATGCTGCCACAAGCCAAGAAATGTCTGGGATTACCATAAACTAGAAGAGTCAATGACTTCATTGATTAGACTTCGGACACCCTGAATTTGGACTTTTAACTCAAGAATTATGAGATTGATTTAAGCTACCCAGTTTATGGATACTTTTTTCTACATGTCCTAGGAAACTTAGAGAACATTCTTAGACTCAATTTTGTCTTAGAATAAATTGAATTTCACAGCAATTTTAGCTTAACGGGTCAAATTCAGCTTCATTGGTCTAGGAAGACAGTGAGCACATTCTGACAGTATATATATATGATATCTTGTTATTATTAAGTGACATCAAATCCCATTGCAACTAATAGTGACTCTGTGCACAACAAAGTGAAATACTGCCTGGATCTGCACAGTCCTCACAACAGTTGCTTACACCCATTGCTGCTGTCACTGTGCTAATCAATCTTGTTAGACGTCTTTCTCTTTTTTGCTGACCCTCCACTTTACCAAACATGATACTCTTCTTTAGGGACTGGTCCCTCCTGATAATATGTTTGAAGTATGAGACAAAGTCTCACCATTGTGGCTACAAAGGAACATTCTGGTTTTCCTTCTTCCAAAACAGATTTGTTTGTTCTTCTGGCAGTCCATAGAGCTTTTAATATTCTTCTACAATA
>NW_006408938.1:0-1515 GCF_000296735.1 Chrysochloris asiatica | reverse complement strand
ATTTCTTCCTTCAGTAAAATTAGTTCTTATCATACTTCTTGGAATGGCTGAAAAGTGACCATTTCTTTTTGGTACCATAACTCTGAGTATCCTCTTCATCTTCTTTTGATGCTTTCTGCATCATTCAACATTTTGTCCATAGAATCCTTCAATATTTCAAGTTGAAGCTTGAATTTTTTTATTCACCTTTTTCACTTTGAGAAATGCTGTGTTCTTCACCTTTGGTTTTTTAACTCCAGGTCTTTACACATTTCATTATAGTACCTGCTTTTGTCTTCTTGCCCTGCCCTTGGAAATTGTCTGATTATTTCTTTTCCCTCTTCATTTCTTCCATTTGCTTTAACATCTCTAAGCTGGAGAACAAGTTTGAGAATTTCTTTTTACCTCCATTTTGTTTTTTTCCTACTTTCTTTCCTTCTTAATGACCTTTTGCTTTATTCCCGTATGATGTGCTTGATGTCATTCCACTACTCTTTTGGTCTTCCATCAGTAGTATCTAATGCACCAAATGCATTCTTGAGATGGTCTCTAAATTCAGTTAAGATATATTCATAGCCATATATTGGATCTCAAAGAGTTGTTTTAATTTTTTTAAGGTTCAGCCTGAATTTACATAAGATCATTTAATGGTATTTTCCACAGTTGACCCCTGGCCTTTTTTCTATCATCTCTTTCCACATATGTAGTCAATTTAATTTCAGTGTATCCCATTAGGTGAGGTCCAAGTGTATAGTCATCCTTTTACAGTTTAAAAGAGGTATTTTTAGCGAATAAGTAATTAGTTTTAGAAAATTCTGTCATGCTATCCCCAAGATTATTTCTATTACCAAAGCCATATTTTCCAACTACTGACTCTACCTCTTTGTTTCCAACTTTTGCCTACCAATCACCAGTAATTAACAACATATTGTTTAATGAATGATTATGAAGTGTTTTAAAATGTTAAGTAGATTATTACTTAATATTATGGTTAAAAGTGAAATTCGATAATTAACAATTATATATCATGTTCCATAGACTATTGGTTATTTTATCAAATTTTTATTTGACTTTTATTGCATGTACAGGTACACAGTTTACTAATAAAACTACTTATTTGAGTAGAATTACATAGTAGAACATTTGTATTAATTAAACCCATCTAATTTGAAGTCCTACCACTTGTCTGTCAGTTTGTCATACTGTGGTGATTTGTGAGTTACTGTAATTCAAGGATTAAATATGCAGTCAAGATATATTGATCATTACTGGTGATTGAAATGCAAAGGTTGTGAACAAAAATGATCAGTAGTTAGAAAATATGGCCTTGATGATAGAAATTATGTTCGAGATCACATGATAGAATTCTGCAAAATCAATGATTTGTTCTTTCAAATATCTTCTTTAGATAGCATAAGGATGATTACACACATGGACCTCACCAGATGAAATACACAGAAATCAAATTGACTACATCTGTGGAAAGAAACAATGGAAAAGCATCATTTCATCAGTCAAAACAAGGCCAGGGGCAGA
>NW_006408937.1:1519959-1521832 GCF_000296735.1 Chrysochloris asiatica | reverse complement strand
CCCTAACATTAACCCTTACCATGACCCTGACTCTGACCCTAGACCCTAGAGACAAACCATAGAACCTAGACCTTAGACTCTCAACCCTAGACACCGACCCCGACCCCAACACCAGCCACGACGCCGACCCTAGATCCTAAACCCTAATCCAACCCTAAACCCTAAACGCTAAATGCTGAACTCTAAACCCCAAACTCTGAATTCTAAACCCTAAAGCATAAACCCTAGCCCTTGGCTAGGGTTAGCCCTAGCCCTAACCCTAAACCCTAACCCAAACCTAAACTTAAAGCTAAACCCTGACCCTGACCCTGACCCTGATCCTGACCCTGATCCTACACCCTGACCCAGGCCCTGGCCCTGGCCCTGACCCTGACCATTACCCTAAACCTAACCCTAACTGTAGCTCCTAACCCTGACAGTAGACCCTAGACCCCAAACCTGACCTAGAGCCTAAACCATGAACACTAGTCCCTAACACTAACCCTAGCCTAACCCTACCCCCTAAACTTCTGACCCCAAAATCCCAAAACAAACCCTTGGACCCTGGCCCAAGGCTCTGACCATGACTCTGACCCTAATCCCTGGCCCTAAACCGTGGCCCTAAACTCTGACCCTAAACCATAGCCCTGGCCCATAATCCTTGATCCAAAACCCAACTGCTAACCCCAAACCCCTAAACCCTGACACCTAAGCCCTAAGACCTACCCCTAAGACCTAACACCTAATCCCTAAACCCTATCTGCTTTCACCAGACCCATCTAGAAGAGAGGAAAACTATTCAGTAGGCAATAGAGAGTAATTGTCTTCATACCTAACTGTGGTAGTCACAACTCTAAAGGTAGAATATATGTAACAAAAAGGGGAGAGTAGTTAATCGCACATTCCAAGAACAGAGGACCCTAGGACCATCAAGAGCAAAGAGCATGAGTTGAACACGAGACTCAAATCAGAGAAGCAGGGACACCAGAGATGGAGGCAGAGGTGATGGTATGGAGAGATTGAACAGCTGAGGATTCTAGGCTCATGAAAAGAAAAAGATTGTGTGCTGGTAGCCAGGAGACTGGCTTGTAGAATGTGACCCTGACAATGACAATGACCTTGACCCAGACCCTAACCCATAGACCCTAACCAAACCCACAACCCTAAACCCTAACCATAACCCCTGACCCTGATCCTAACCCTGACGCTGACCCTAACACTAACATTAACCCAAACCCTAGACTCTAACACTTACCCTACGCCCTGATCATGACTCTAAACCTAACCCTAACCCTAGATTGTACACCTGACATTAGACCCTAGACCCTGACCCAGACCCTAAACCCTAGACCTGAAACCCCAAACCCTAACCCTAAAACCTAAACCCTAAATCCTAACCCAAACCCAAACCTAAGCCTACCCCCTCAAATTCTGACCCAAACAACCCTGAACCAAGCCCTTCGACCCTGGCCCATGGCTCTCACCCTGACTCTGGCCCTAAACCCTGACTCCAATCCCTGACCCTACTCCTTGACCCCAAACCCGAGCCAGAAAACCGAACCCCTAAGCCCTAAGACCTACCCCTAAAATCTAATCCATAATCCCTAAACCCTATCTCCTTTCACCAGACCCATCTAGAAGAGAGGAAAACTATTCAGTAGGCAATAGTGAGTAATTGTCTTCATACCCAATTGTGGTAGTCACAACTCAAAAGGTAGAATATATGTAGCAAAGAGGGGGGAGTAGTTAATCTTGCATTCCAAGAACAGAGGACCCTAAGATGATCAAGAGCAAAGAGCATGAGTTGAACATGGGACCCTAAACAGAGAAGCAGGGATACTAGAGATGGAGGCAGAGGTGATGGCATGGAGAGACTGAACAGCTGAGGATTCTA
>NW_006408937.1:1518663-1519399 GCF_000296735.1 Chrysochloris asiatica | reverse complement strand
AGTGTGCCAGAAGATGAGCCCCTCAGGTTGAAAGTCACTCAAATAGTGTATATAGAACAGCAGTCTCCTCAAAGAGTTGACCATGATGATGCGAATGGAGTAAAGCCTTTGGGACCTTCATTTGCTGATGGGGCACAACTCACAATGAAGGGAAACAGCTGTAAACATCCATTAATAATCTGAACATGGAATATACAAAGTATGAGTTCTAGGAAATTTGAAAATTGGCGAAGTATCACACCACCACTCAAACTGCGTATAAAGGGGGAAATCGTGTGCAGAGTCCTGTGCAGTAAGTCCTGTGCAGTGAGTGTGGAGGTGAATCCATGTGTAGAAGAGAAGCAGCAGATGGGAGAATATGTAATGTGTAGACGATAAACACTGTGCTGAAGAATAAGCCTTGTATAAAGGGAGAAATCACATGTGGAGAATGAACTGTGTGTGGAGGGATGAGTTTTGTGGGAAGTAACTGAAAAGCAAAATATCAGCGCATACAGATGTCCTTCCAGAAGGGCACCCCAAGAGATGGGAGCTGTGGGGAGATGAGGCTTCTGGTCCGGCCTGACCTTCAGAAGTAAAGGGACAAGGAGGCTCTAGGGCACTTGATAGAATCACCCTGCTTTGGGCACCTGCAAACACTGTCCCCTTCAGCACCTGGTGGCTGGGTGCCCCAGGGTCCACCTGATCCCCTGGTTGAGCACCACAGGATACCAACACCCAAGCATGATTCAGACAG
>NW_006408937.1:1516925-1518155 GCF_000296735.1 Chrysochloris asiatica | reverse complement strand
GGTTCGCAGCCCGATTCGTAACCACTACGCTACCAGAGCCTCCAGAGAGGTCCCCAAATTCCCTCAGTCAAAGAGACCCTGGTAAACAGCGAAGCACAGAATACACTAGAGCTCAGGGCCCCTCGCTGCTCCCTGGCCACCGCAGGACGAGTGGGACCTAGACACTCACTTCTAACAGACACTGAATCACGGCTTACACAAGGAAAGGTGTCTCCACAGAGCCAAGCCTGCACAGATACACAACGCACAGAGCAGACTCACAGGGTGTGGGCTTTGGGCGCCTCAGCCTCCCAGACACAGTGCCCCAAACGGTAAGAGGATGCAAGGCCTCTGGCAGCGTCCCTCGCTTCCCTGTCCCAGCAAACATCTGAAGCCAGGTAGGGGTGGGGAAGGCGAGTGAAGATGAGAGACCCTCCCCAAGACCCTCCCATGCAAGCTCCACACAGCTTCACAGGGGGACTAGCACGTTCAGTCTGGGAGAGGATACCCCCCACCAGAGTCCCCACATATGGTACCTTTTAGAAAGCAGAACACCAACCTCCTTCCACACCAAGCCGCAGGGTCAGTACCTGTGAAGCTCACTGTAGGCACTCCCCCTGGTGAACTAGCGCCCACAGAGCTCCCACCCCGCCCAGCAGCCCAGGTGAAGGCAGTCTAGGTGAGGGAGGAGTCTAAGAGAATGGAGACCTTACAGGTGTGGAGGTTAGCAGGTGGGACGGGTTAGAATTAGGGTTAGTCAGGAGAAGATCCATGTGTGTGAATGACTGGTAGTGCACTGGTTAAGCACTTGGATGAAACACTAAAGTTGGGCTTCTGGAATCCACCAGCCACTCATGGGGATGAAGAATTGAGGATTGGCTCTTGTAAAGACCCAAAAATTAAAAAAAAAAAAAAAAAAAACCCAATGGCAACTACTCATATAGGACACAAAAACTGCCCCAAAGGGATCGTCTCCAAGGCAGAAAACTCTGTCATGTTTAGAATGTTGTCCCTGGAACAGTGGTACCCTCCTTCTAAAGAACTGGGAATGGTACAATTCCGCACAAAAGAAGTTAGAAAAACAAGACACTTAAGGAAACAAAAAAAAATGGGCTTATTATAAGCAAAGACGGTCTTGCACAGAGAGACCACCCACCTAGGAAAAGAAGAGGAGGTGGAGCCCAGAGTCCAATTGACTTCCTCTTTAGTTCTCCCTTTGTTGGCAGCATGGTTCCAGGGCCCAAGTAGTCA
>NW_006408937.1:1514177-1515752 GCF_000296735.1 Chrysochloris asiatica | reverse complement strand
CTACCCCTCTGACCTACCCCTCCTAACTAACTCTATTGCCTCTAGCAAACAGTTTCCTTTCTTCCCCACCCCCTTCTCCAATATTCCTCATTGCTGACGTTGGTTCCTTTCCTGCTGAGACCCGCCATAACTAGAGCTACTTGAAACCCTCTTCTTTCCCTGTTCTAACTACCTAATATTTCCACACTGTCTCACACACAGGTTTGTGGGTTTGGACAGCCAACCTTTCAGTTAGCAATCCCGCATTTTAACAAATTCGCCGTCAGGACTGCTTCCCATAAATTCACTGCGGTAGAGTTGATTCAGATTCATAGCCACCCTAAAGGACAGGTCGGACTGCTCCCTAGGATTTCCTCAACTGTCAGTCTTTACAGGAGCTGACAGCCTTATCATTCTGGGGAAGAGCAGCTGGTGCGTTCACACCTCCAGCCTTGCAGTTAGCAGCACTGTGTTACTAGGGCTCCTTCCATAGAAGGCTATTGTTGTTGTTAAGTGCCATGGAGTCAGTTCTGACTCATAGTGACCATGTATAGGGTTTCTGAGCAGCGGCCAACGAGTTTGAGCTGCCGTCCCTGTATTTCAAAGTGACCTTGCAGTCCAGTGCTAACCCTATAGTGCCATACCAGGCCTCTCCATAGAAGATTGTTGTTGTTAAGTGACGCTGAGTCTGGTCAGACTCATAGTGACGCTGTATAGGGTTTCTGAGGTAAATTAGAACCATTGACCTTGCAGCTCAAACCAACCTTGTGGTCCAGTGCTTATCCTATGGTGCCACACCAGGACTCCAAAGAAGATGGTTGGTGGTGGGGTGCTGTGGAGTTGGTTCCGACTCATAGCGACCCTGCATAGGATTCCTGAGGGACACGGCTTGATGGGGACGATGACAAGCTGGCCAGAATGAATTTCTCAGCCTCTTAGAGGATATTGGTTTCGGTGGGATGGTCAGTTTCCAGGCTTCAATCAGACCTCAACGGGGGATGCTTGTTGGCTCTCCCTGGACTTCCTCTAGTCCACACGGGAGGTTTACCTGATTGTCGATCTCCTCAGGCCAAGGTAACTGGTCTCCTGAGTCTGAATCAGTAATCACCAGGCATGTTCATGAGGGACCTCCATCTGCAGACTTTTGGTTTCAGAAAGCTGTTTGAACATGCAACTCTGGATGCAGCTCCTGGCCCAGTAAGGGGACCAGTCGGTTATTTTCTCTTCCCCAATGAAGTGGTTCAGGGGTTTCAGGAAGAACTGGTCCTCAGGCTACCCTGAGATCTCAGTCACCATCACTGTCCCCATTATTATTTTCAGCTGAGGTCCCGTGGGTGGGGCAATAGGAGGTGACAGAGGTTGATGCCAAATCATGCAGAGCCCCTTACCCCCTGACAAAGTTAGTCTTCTGCAGACAATAAAACTTGTTCAACCATCTGTTGAGTTTGATGGCTTTTTCTACCATGTCCTCCCCTGAGATTTGGGCATTTATTTTTTTCAGTTTTTCAGTTTTTGTTTTTGTTTTTGCATAAGCACATCGGTCCTTGCTTAAGGCCCTCGTTCCTTTCCGGGCTCCTCCCTGGGGTCCCTCCCACA
>NW_006408937.1:1489108-1490717 GCF_000296735.1 Chrysochloris asiatica | reverse complement strand
AAACAATGTCCGATCCTGGGCCAACCTCACTACCACTGCCACACTTGACGCCATCAATGATGCCACCTGGCTGATCCATCTCGTTGGGAGTCTTCCTCTTTTTCTCTGCTCCACCTTACCCAGCATGACATCCTTCTCCAACGATTGTTTCCTCCGGACAATAGGTCCAAAGTATGAGAGACGCAGCTTAACTAGGTTGGGGATTTATCTCAGTCCAGATAGAGACATGTGATAAACCACGAAGGGCTTGTCTGTCTTCGAACACTGCCTCTTCCTGTTAAAACTAGCCGAGCAAGCATTGGGGTTCATCTCTCACACTACTTTTGTCAGACAATATCTAGAATCCATAGATGGGATGACAGATCTTAATCCAATTAGATCTTTCCCATTTAGGAGGAATGTCATTTTATAAACTCTCCTGTCTGTGCAGCCAGAAGGGAAGTGGGCTTCTCACTTTTATAAAGATGACGCCGTTTCTTTTCCTAATGTTAACTCTGGTTAGAGCATGTGGGGAAACTCAGGGTCATAAAACAGCTCTTTCAAACCCTCTTCCGGGATCAAGACAAAAAACTAGGCTTGGTTTGGAAGCGAGAGATCACGGGGTGTGGTTCAATGCACTTAAATTATAAATCTTTACACGTGTTGAGCACCCCATCCCTCGGTCCCTCCGCGAGGCCCCCTCCACACCACGAGTCGCCCAGCTCCTGCCCCTCAAAGGGGGGCACGAGGGAACATTCAGAATCCACCCCTCAGACATGACCCTTGAAAGCCCGGATGAAGACCCCAGCTGCCAGGACTGCCCCACCCACTGGAAGCCGCTATGCGTCACTTGTTCGTCAGCAACTCAGGGATCCTTGCGCGCCCACATCCCAATCCCTGACTGGGCCCTTTGCCGTGACTGACAAACGAGGCTCCGCCCACAATGCCGTCTCTTTAGTCCCACTCTGACTGCCGATTGGCCAGACCGCTCTGGTAGCGCTCTGATTGGCGGCTTGCACCTGACAGAGCTTTAAAAGCGGATGCTAATCTCTGCGATCTCGACCTTACTGAGAGCAGGAGGGTCCAGGTGCTGAGAGAAGACGCGGGAGAGCCGAGGCGACTGACAGGACTCGAGGTGCTTCTACCATTACTCAAAACCCCTCTAAACCCTCATGAACCATCAGCACGAGACTCCAGATCTCACTCCCAGCAGCCTCAAATCCCGCCAAATTCCTGGTCCCCCACATGCCCTCAGCAGGAGAAACCCCAAATCTCCTTACCCCGAGGAGGCCCAGACCCCTTCATCCTTCCAGAACCCAAACCAAACTGACTGCCGTGCAGTCGTGGGGAGGGGAGGGTTTCCCAGAACTGCCGACTTGTGGTTAGTAGTCCAGTGCTTACCCCACAGCGCCACACAAGGGCTCCTCCTTAGCCCCTCAAATACCCTGCCCCTGAAGGAGCTCAATTCCCCTCAATCTGGGAACCCTGAAATCTCCCACCATAGAGACTCCTAATCGCCTCAGTCTCAGAGACCTCCAATAATTCCAGACGGAAATCCTTTGTCTGCGGCCCCGGATTCCCTCAGCCTGAGAGGCCCTGAATCTCCTGAGTCTGAGGCGCCCTCCGGTCC
>NW_006408937.1:1487169-1487817 GCF_000296735.1 Chrysochloris asiatica | reverse complement strand
CAGGAGGGAGGGTCATTGTCCCCCCAGGTGCTCACTGCCCACGGGGAGGGACAGGCTTACATATAAGTGAGCCAAGGTGAGAATGGATCATTTCTCCAGACCAAGGAGGCCTTCAGAGACATCGCCAAGTACTTCACTACCGAGGAGTGGGCGGAAATGGCCGAGTGTGAAAAATTCCACTACAGGAATGTGAAGAGGAACTACGGGACCCTGCTCAATTTAGGTAACTGACGGGGCTGGGTGGGCAGAGCTGGGGGTCCCAGCAATGGGGTTAATATAGGTAACTGACGGGGCTGGGTGGGCAGAGCTGGGGGGTCCTAGCAATGGGGTTAATATAGGTAACTGACGGGGCTGGGTGCTCAGAGCTGGGGGTCCTACCAATGGGGTCAATATAGGTAACTGACGGGGCTGGGTGGGCAGAGTTGGGGGTCCTACCAATGGGGTTAATACAGGTAACTGATGGGTCTCAGAGCTGGGGGTCCTACCAATGGGGTCAATATAGGTAACTGATGGGGCTGGGTGCTCAGAGCTGGGGGTCCTACCAATGGGGCTAATACAGGTAACTGACAGGGCTCAGAGCTGGGGGTCCTACCAATGGGATAAATATAGGTAACTGATGGGGCTGGGTGCTCAGAGCTGGGGGTCCTA
>NW_006408937.1:1475782-1487069 GCF_000296735.1 Chrysochloris asiatica | reverse complement strand
AACTGACAGGGCTCAGAGCTGGGGGTCCTACCAATGGGATAAATATAGGTAACTGATGGGGCTGGGTGCTCAGAGCTGGGGGTCCTAACAATGGGGTTAATATAGGTAATTGACGGGGCCCAGAGCTGGATTCCTACCAATGGGGCGCAGGCCCTGCACTTCTGTACCGACTTCTTAGTGTAAAAAGTGTTGACTGAATCATGTGATGGTTTACATAGGAGAACATTAGCTTAACAGTCATCCTATCGTATGAATCATGTGATGGTTTACATGGAAGAACATTATCTTTACATTCATCCTATCGTATGAATCATGTGATGGTTTACATGGGAGAACATTATCTTTACAGTCATCCTATCGTATGAATCATGTGATGGTTTACATGGGAGAACATTATCTTTACAGTCATCCTATCATATGAATCATGTGATGGTTTACACGGGAGAACATTATCTTTATATTCATCCTACCGTATTCCATTTCACTGTAATGATTACATTCCCCTGCATGCATCATCAAACAACCAAAGTGTACACCCCCGCATGCCTGCTGCCCAGAGGTCAGCACTCGGTCCCTCTCCCTCCCTGAGTCCAGAGTCCTCAGCGGCTCCATCTCTCCACGTCATCTTCTCTGCCTCCATCTCTGGCATCACTGCTTCTCTGGATAGGGTCCCACACTTTGCTTTTCTCCCTTGATGGTTTCAGTGACCTCAGCTCCTGGACTGTAAGATCCACCACTCCCCTCCTCTTGCAGTAACGACTTCTTGTGAACAGGAAAAGTTGGTTCTCTGTGTCCATGTAAGACTCTTCCAGCCCATTCACTGAGTCACTGAACTTTCTTCTTCCCAGCCTTTGCTTCTGCGAACAAAGATGTTGCTTCTTTCCAGGTCTCAGAGGCCCCCGGCCAGCTTTCATGTGCCACCACAGGCAGATCATCAAAGCCCAGATGGACAACAGTGAGGATTCTGATGAGGAATGGAAACCTAGGCAGAAAGGTGAGGACAGCAGAATTTCAAAGGGTCAGGTTTCAGCCACTTCCCAGCAAACGGTTAACAAGAGTTTGTTCACACACAGACAAATGTTCAGCAAACAAGCAAAATGCAAAGGCTACATACAGCATGAAGCCATTTATCAAAAGCTTTATAATGTCAAAGATAATAACCCTACTGCTATCTGGTCGATTCCAATGCATAGTAATCCTGCTATATAGGGTTTCAAACACTGTAAATCCTTTTATTTTTCATTTCATTGCAATGATTACAAGCCCCTCCATGCATCATCTTTCAGCAGTATTCTATTCCCTCTGTTTTCAGTGTTGTTGTTGGTTTTTTTTTTAATGTACACAAAAACACTCAGGAATATATAATCATTTAAAGAACCAAAGGGCACATTCTGCAAGCCTGTTTCCTGGCCACCAGCACACAGCCTTTCTCTTTCCCTGAGTCTGGGGTCCTCAGCTGCTCCCTCTCTCCATGTCCTCATCTCTGCCTCTATCTCTTGTGTCGCTGCTTCTCTGGATGGGTCAAGACTGTAAATCTTTTCAGGAGCAGAAAGCCTCATCTTTCTTCTGATGAGTCATTGGTGGGTTTGAACCACCAACTCTGTGGTTAGCAGTCCAGTGCTTACCCTACAGTGTCATCAGTACTCCCTGTGTAAGATAAATAGTACGTTATTGTAACTTAGAAAGTGGGTTTACAGTTTAATTATCAATGTAACTGTAATTTTGGCTAATTATCAATGTTCAGCAAAAACAGTCTCCTTCAAAAATAAGATGATAAATTTTACATATCCAAAAAAAGTATGGAGAATTTTACTGGAAAACACTACCCACTACCATTCAGTGAGACCTTAACATTCTGCTACAACCACTTCATATCTTTCTATTACTATTTAAAAATGTAAAAAACTAACCAAGAAACAGGCAAGTCACCTGTCAGCCCTCCCTCCTTCACTAGTAGTGACAAGTATTCTGTATTTGGTATTTCTATCTGCATTTAGATTGTACTATATTTATGAATGTAGCTACAGTGACATATGCTCTCACAGTTATTGTAGCTATAGTGTTTAAATAGCAGGCATCTTCTAACTTTCCCCAGAGGTACTGATGCTGACACCTTGATTTTCCCACAGCCCCTCCCCCTACCACCACCTCCCCTATGACCTAGGCTATATTTTAGAATGAATACATATATAACAATGTAGATTTTAAACATGTATTACCTAGATTTTATACGCATATACTGTTATAGTATATGTTTTGTAGCTACAGTAATAAATACATAAAAATCTAAATGTGGATTGTTGTTAGGTGCCATCGAGTTGGTACCAACTCATACCGACCTTTGCCCCTAACAGAACAAAACACTGTCTAGCTCTGCACCAACCGCACCATCGTTGCTACACTTGAGCCTATTGCTGCTGCCACTGTGCCACTCGATCTCATTGGGGGTCTTCCTCTTTTTCACTGAACCTCCACTTTACCAAGCATGATGTCCTTCTCCAGGGACTGGTCCCTTCTGAGACCATGTCTGAAGTCTGAGAGACGACGTCTGGCCATCCTGGCTTCTAAGGAGCACTCGGGCTGGACTTCTCCCAGCACAGATTGGTTTGTTATTTTACTGTCCATAGTGCTCGTAATGTGGATACAAATAGAACATTCAGAATCGTTGTCCCAGAGAACCAGGGGGGCTGACAGGTGACGGAGCTGGAACTGTCCATAGTGCTGTTAATGTGGATACAAACAGAACATTCAGAAGAGTTGTCCCAGAGAACGCGGGAGGCTGACAGGTGATGGAGCTGGAACTTGGTCAGCTTTTGATTTTGAAATAGAAAGATCTAAAGCAGTTCTTACAGAATGTTGAGGTCACACTGTATTTAGGTTTTCCCAGCACAATTCTCCATGCTTTTCTTTATGCTTAAAACTTATCATATTTTTAAAGGAGATTGTTTTTGCTAAACATTGATAATTAGTCAATGAATTAAACATTTAAAATCATTTTCTAATGCTAACTTTATAGCAGTCATAGTTGCTGTTGTTGTTGTTGTTAGTGTCATAGAATCAGGTTCTGACCCATAGTGACTCTGTATAGGGTTTCCAAGTAGCAGCTGGTGAACTTGAACCAACGGCCTCCCGGTTCAAGCAGACTTTGCAGTCCAGTGCATTAACCAACAGCGCCACACCAGGACTCTGCAGTCATAGTTACTGGATTAAATGTTTTACAAGAGAAAATAATTAATACATGAAAGTGCTCCAAAAAGTTTGTGGAAATAATTCAATTATCTTTTTTTAAGTTTTTAATTGTGATTTGAGTGATAGTTTACCTGGGAGTACACAGGTTTTACACTCATCATTTCATTGTAATGATTACAATCACTTCCGTGCATCATCATTCAAAAGTATTTGCTTCTATTCCCTCTGGGGTTTTTTTTTGGAGGGAGGGGGGATGTACACAAAAACATTCAGGATTATATAATCATTTAAACAACCAAAGATGCATCCTGTAAGCAAGCCTCCTGCTACCAGCACACATGAGTCTAGAGTCCTCAGCTGCTCCCTCTTTCCATGTCCTTTTCGCTGCCTACATCTCTGGTGTCGCTGCTTCTCTGGATAGGGTCCTGCATTACGCTCATGCTTTTCTCCCTTAATGGTCCTAGGGTTCTCTGTACCTGGACTGTAAGATTAACTACTCCCCACTTTTGTTACAAAACTTCTACCTTTACAGTTGTGCCCATTGCAAGTACTCATGATAACAATTACTCAATATTGAATCATAAGAATCTTATCCCCATCTCCTTTGACCAGACCCATCTAGACAAGACGAAAACTATTCAGTGGGGATTCTGCCTTCCCCCTCACACTCTGAAGCTAAACTCCCTCTTGAAAACTTGTTAACCAGTCACTTCATGCCCTTTATGTTTGTTGTTGTTGTTGTTAAGTGCTGTTGAGTTGGTTCCAACCCATAGCGACCCTGTATAGGGTTTCCAAGGAGCAGGTGGTGAGCTTGAACCACCAACCTTGCAGTTCAAATGACTTTGCAATCTGGTGCATGAACCCACAGTGCAACACCACGACTCCTTTATAGCCCCCCTCCCCCCATTTTAGGTAGCCAATGTCTAACTTGTCCGTCCCTATCAATCCTGTATACAGAGGGGATAGGATTGATACTTAATGTGAAGACTCCTTCCCTCTCAGTTGGTATTTTGAGCTACTACATCCATAAGTATAGGTCAAGTTCATCAAACTGTAGCAATTTACACTTGTTTCCTTTATCAAAAATTGTTTTTAGTTTTTTTTTTTTAAATACATATAAGGAATACTTAAAGTACACAAGATGAACTAGCAATAAGGATTAAAATAGTTTTAAAAACCAGTTAATCTTCACAGATAAAGATATCCCTCACAGGCCGGGAGTTGCGGGCGTCGGTGCAGACATGGCCAAGTCCAAGGACCACACCACGCACAACCAGTCCCGAAAATGACACAGAAATGGTATCAAGAAACCCCGATCACAACGATATGAATCTCTCAAGGGGGTGGACCCAAAGTTCCTGAGGAACATGCACTTTGCCAAGAAGCACAACAAGAATGGCCTGAAGAAGATGCAGGCCAACAACGCCAAGGCCATGGATGCACGTGCTGAGGCTATCAAGGCTCTCATAAAGCCCAAGGAGAACAAGCCTAAGATCCCAAGGGGTGTCAACCGCAAGCTCAGTCGACTGGCCTACATAGCCCATCCCAAGCAGGGGAAGCGTGCTCGAGCACGCATTGCCAAGGGTCTGTCGGCCAAAGTCCAAGGCCAGTGCTAAAACTAAGGCTGAAGCTTCAACCAAGGTCTCAACTAAAGCTCCAGTCAAGGCCTCAGCTAAAGCTCTAGCCAAGGCCTCAACTAAAGCCCCAGCCAAGGCCTCAACTCAAGCCCCAGCCAAGGCTTCAACTCCAGCCCCAGCCAAGGTCTCACCTCAGGCTCCCAAAGGTGCCCAGGCCCCCACAAAGATGGAATAGAGTTCTCCATCTGAGGACAGAGGGATTGGCATGACCCTTTGGGCTACCATCTGTATGGAGCTGGTGTCCTCCTGTGCTATTTGCACAAATAAATATGAGGCAGGAAAAAAAAAAAAAGATATCCCTCACAGTTTTTCACGCCTCTCTCCTAACCAATAGGTCTTCAATTCAAACCTCTGGAAACCCTACATAGACAGAACGACTCGACAGCACTCAAGAACCCAGTTAAAATACTCACGTTATTCTATTAATCTAAATGCAGTTAAAATACTCAACTCAGTCTATTAATCTAAACCCAGTTAAAATACATTTACCTAGTTAGTTTTTTAAAAATAAATATAAGAAGAAAATAAATAAATATAGGGAATATTTTAGGTACATAAGGGGAATCAGCAATAAGGAAGAAAATATTTTAAGAAACCAATTAGGCCTTAATTAATGATACTGAAAAAAAAACATGTTCAAATCACCCTTGTATAATTCTTGGACTCTCCATGTGCTGGTTTATAATTCCCTGTCCCTATGTGAGCATCTTCAAAGTCTGGAAACATTCTCCAAGCAAAATTAATTCTGATTTCTCATTGCCTTCCAGTCAAACCTCCTTGGGTGGCATCCAGAGTGAAGCAGAGTAAACAGCAGAAGGTGAGTATCCACGGATGCTGTACACAAGAACACCTTCCTCCTGGAGCCAGGCTCAGGTAAGCAGGAGGATGTACAGAGGCCCAGGACTGCTGTCTCCATCTCCTGCTCGCTCCATGGCACAACCCCACACCATCACCATCTTCTTAGTATCAACAGCAACAGTAATAACTATCGCTAGTTTCTTTCCACAGTATTCCAGAACTTCTTTTAAACATAAATAAATTTACTTATCTTATCACTAGGACTCATAGAAAGAGAAAGACTGAGTGCTGGTGGCCAGTTCCTAAGTGTTTCTGTGTACATCTGCAACCCCTCCCAGCCCTCCCCCCCAAAGCAAACAAACCAAAAAACCACAGAGGGAACAGAAGCAAATACTGTTGAATGATGATGCAAGGAGGGGATTGTAATCGTTGCAATGAAACGATGAGTATAAAACCGATGTTCTCCCATGTAAACTATCACTCAATTCACAACAAAAACTTAAAAAAAAAAAAAAGTGTTAACTACATAAGATGAAATTTTATCAATATTTTTAAAGTGTTTTAAGAAAATGATAAAATTAACACCCCAATGTTGTTGCTAGGTACCATTAAGTCAGTTCTGACTCATAGTGACCCTATATAGGGTTTCTGAGGAGCAAATGGTGGGTTTGAACCATTGACCTTGTGGTACAAATCCAGCGATTACCCTGCAACTGCATATTAGGACTCCAACACCTCACCAGACCCATAAAGAAATTAAATTGCTATAGTGAATTCCAGCTCATCACAACATATGTGTCAAGGGTAAAGCTGTGCTCCATAAGGTTTTCACTGGCTGTGACCTTTCAGAAGGAAGTGGATCACCCGGCCTTTGTTCCAAGCACTTCTGGATGGATTCCAACCTCCTACCTTTTTTGTTCGTAGGTGAAAGCTTAACTGTTTGTGCACCAAGGAACTTCAAATAGGAAACCAGTTGCCTGTGACTTATGAGGACTCCATATGAGTCCGAGTAGAAGTGTGCTTCATAAGGTGTTCAGAAGTCAATTGCCAGGCCTTTCTTCTGGCATGCCTAGGGTAGATTTGAACTTGCACCCTTTCTTTTTGTAGCTGAGCACCGTAGTCATTTGTGCTACACAGAGACTCCTAATTAGAAGCATAGTTGTTAAGTGCTGCCGAGTCGGTTCCGATTCATAGCAACTCTGCATAGGGTTTCCAAGGAGCTGCTGGTAAGTTCGAACTGCCGATCTGGTAGTTCAAACTGACATTGTAGCTCAGTGCAGCAACCCACTGCACCACACCAGGACTCCAATTAGAAGCACAGGCTTTAATTAGTGGCACTTCAGAAATCATTTTCAAATCACCCTTGGTCTCAACAGGCCTGTGACGTAGGTACTTTAAGATGACTATTTTCTAGATGAGGAAACAGGTGTAAACATGGTCAGTTACACACGTAAGATGGAAATATCAGTGGGAGTAGAGTCCAATCCAAAACACTTAGTCGCTCATTAATATTTGCACACATTATAAAGTTCTTGATGTCTTCTCCGAGGTACAGCTGATGATTCAAACCTCAGGCCTTCTCTGGTGTGCTAAAACGCTTGTCGTGAGATCTTAAGCAAGAGAAGCTTACCTATACCTGGTTTCCTTATCATTCCATCACATGCAAATATAAGAGTGGTTTGTATGGTGGGTGGTCCCAGAAGAGGGATATAGGTCTCTACCCTCAGGGATTCTGCTTAAGAAATGGAAGCAGCTTCCCAGCCCCTGATGCTTGAGAAGACTCAGACAATGACTTATGGATGTGTGTGTTTCTACTATTTGGTGGAAACTTATCCTTCTGGATCTGAGTTCCAATGTTCATTCCTACAGGAAGAAGTAACAGCTAGCTCTTCTCTAGACTTTGATTAAGCCCCTCCCCTATGGTCTCAGTTGTACGTTTAGGTGGCCTGCTGGTCTGCATGAAGGACTCTGGAAGTTTTGTTCCTTCTCTGAGTCTTCTCAGACGTCATAGGCCCAGCTCAGGGCCCACCCCTGAGGGACTCCTGAATGTTTTCTGAATGAGTGATTGCACAGTATCAAATTAAACTAAGAGTACAAGGGTACGAATACTGAGGAGGAATACCTGTGAGTTTGATTTCAACTGTGGAGGTGGTTGAGGAGGTAAATTTTATAGCACAACTGTAGAAGACAGAGTTCATAGTCTCAGATTTAGAGTTACCAAATCCCTTGATAAGAATTATTACATTAAATGTTCATTACAACCTTAGGATTTATACATAAAGACACTAAAAGAAAGATCAAGATGGCAAACCCTTATTCAGCACAATTGGCACTGTAACCAATTTATTTAATTCTAATATTCCAATACTTTCTAACCCCAAAGTAAATATTCTTCCAAAGTTTCAACTTTTAGCATGACTGTCCCTGTTGTCTCAATATGTGCCTGCAGCCGTGTTCTCTTCCCAGCCATGTTTCACCATCCTCTTTTCCACTGTGTTCTGTCCACTTTGTAGTTTTCTACTTTTTACCTCCCATCACATGTCCTGTGGTTTATATAAGATTCTGTAAGCCCACATCTTCTCTCACAGGCCTTGTTGATTCTCAGTTAATCTCCAAAACCCTTCTACTTCCCTCACTAGCACTTATAAAGAGACAGTTGAGAGACAGTTGAAGGGAAAGAGTCTGACGATGTAGATTCTGGTCTGGGATTCACTAGCCTCTTCCCTCAGGTACCTCATGGTTGTTGAAGCTCTAGCTAAGGTCATGAATGTGGAAATGTCACAGCACTAAAAGAAAGCTCGTCCTTTCATATATGCTTCTCACATTAAAGGAAACACCCAGGACGCCACTAAGTAATGAATGCAGTTTGAAGGAATTATCAGGAACTGCAATTTTGGGGAGCACAACTGACTCAGAGCTGCCCCAGAGGCTGGCATCACCTCCTCAGGAACCAAGTCCCTCTGATCAGCACTCAACACAGAAACTGGGTAAGAGACAATAAATAACTGGGGACTCATTTCTACAGCTCCTCCACCAAGGTTCATGAGCATGGTCTACGTGCCTGGGTTTAAGCTGGAAGCTTTAAGCTGGAAGTTGGGTGCAGTATTAAATGTAATTAATTCAAAGTCATATACTGTGGGAAAATCTTTGAAATCCTCTGAGGTCCAGATTCCTAATTTGCAGAATAAGGATAAAGATCCAGAGCTCATCTATTGTTTAAAAGCATTACATAAACTCTAAAGGAGCTGACACAGGCCAAATGTCCCATAAATTCACCTGTGATGTCAGCCCCAAACCTTCTTCGGTGTTTTTGCCTTCCTTCTCTCAATGCCTAACTCAAAATCTGTCCTCAACACCCATTTTTCAGAATCAGCAATGTGTGTTGAACCTTTTTCTAAGGAGAAAGGTCGGGACGCTAACCCTTAAAATGGGAGGAGCTGGAACAGGTAGTTGCATTATGGATCTGTAGTCAGTGTGTGTGTGGAATCTCTGAATTGACATTTAGGGGGAAGTCACATTCTGTGGAAGGACAGTGATGAGTTCATGAGAGGAGACCTCACACTGTGCACCACTGCAACTTGGCCACCTATCTTTTCTTCACCTTAGAGCCCAGGATAAAAGAGGTGGAGGTGAAGACGTACAGCCTGCGAGAAAGGAAGGGCCTCACGTACCAGGAGATCGGGGAGCCCCAGGATGATGACTACCTTTGTAATTGACCCTCCAACCCCCAGTAGAAGGCTTAGGGCTGGACCTTCCCTCATTACTTTGAGTCCAGCAGTGAGGTCTGGGCTCTTTCTGCAACTGCTCAGGATGTCCAGAATTATTTTTTACCCTTCCTGTGTCCATCTGCATCCTTACTGCTCCCTCATCTAGATAGTGATAAGTGTTAGAATATGTTCCAGCCTGTATGCTGATCCCCACTGCTCCCTCCTACTATTGTGACAAGTGTCCACATATGTTCTACCCTTTACCCTAATCTCTACTGTTCCTTTCTCCAGATTGTGAGATGTGTCAAAACTTCTTCATTGACATTTGTGCAACTCACGGAGCCCCAACGTTTATAAAGGACAGTCCCATGGACAAGGGGCACCCCAACCGCTCAATCCTCACTCTGCCCCCTGGGCTGAGAATTGGACCGTCCGGCATCCCTGAGGCTGGGCTGGGAGTCTGGAACGAAGGGTCTGAGCTGCCCCGGGGCCTGCACTTTGGTCCCTATGAAGGCACGGTGACAGAAGACAAGGGGACAGCCAACAACGGCTACTCCTGGCAGGTGAAAAGCACTTACCTCGCCCTTGTCCTTGTCCCTCACCTCCCTCTGTGCCTTGGTAGAATGAGCTAAGACACCCTGGAGGCATAGGCTAGCTGTGTGCACTGCAAAGTCTCTGCATAGCAGACTGGGACAGAGATCAAGAAGGCTCCTTGCTCTCCTGACTGACAATCCAGGTAGACATGTAGATGCCCACAAAGAGTCAGCTCATGTGCCAACAAACTGATGGTTGAACAAACACTGAGGGGAGGACATGAATTCCTGTTTATTAACGCAGAATGTGGAGGGCATGAACTCCTGTTTATTAACCCAGAAGGCCTGATTTTTCTCAAACTCAGATCACCAAGGGAAGGAACTGCTATGAATATGTGAATGGAAAGGATGAAGCTCAGGCCAACTGGATGAGGTGAGCCCAGAGGGGTTTGACAGAAGAGAGGAAATTAGTCTCCAAAACCCAGGTCTGCATCCTTTTCCTCATGCTTCCCTCAGTGGATTTTACTCCCTCCATACTTTTTTTCTTCATAGATCTCTCTTTCATGTCTTAATGGCTAAGATCCTGACTAAGTAAGAGAAACTTACCTATACCTGATTTCCATAGAATTCCATCACATGCAAATATAAGGGCAGTTTACCCATGAGAAGAGGGTGAGGGGTCTCTACCCTCAGGGACTCTGCTTAAGGAATGGAAGCAGCTTCTGCCCCAGGACCAATGAGAACTGAGGAGATGAAAAACTGTGTCCTGTATGTGTAACCTGTGTCCTGTGTGTGTAACCTGTGTCCTGTATGTAGAACCTGTGTCCAGTATGTAGAACCTGTGTCCTGTATGTAGAACCTGTGTCCTATATGTGTAACCCATGTCCTGTATGTAGAACCCGTCCTATATGTATAATCTGTGTCCTGTCTGTAGAACCTGTATCCTGTATGTATAACCTGTGTCCTATATGTGTAACCTGTGTCCTGTGTGTGTAACCTGTGTCCTGTATGTAGAACCTGTGTCCTATATGTGTAACCCATGTCCTGTACGTAGAACCCGTCCTATATGTATAATCTGTGTCCTGTCTGTAGAACCTGTATCCTGTATGTATAACCTGTGTCCTATATGTGTAACCTGTGTGTGTAACCTGTGTCCTGTGAGTGTAACCTGTGTCCTGTATGTATAACCTGTGTCCTGTATGTGTAACCTGTGTCCTGTGTGTATAACCTGTGTCCTGTATGTGTAACCTGTGTCCGGTGTGTGTAACCGGTGTCCTGTATGTGTAACTGGTGTACTGTATGTATAACCTGTGTCCTGTATGTATAACCTGTGTCCTGTATGTGTACCCTGTGTCCTGTATGTAGAACCTGTGTCCTATATGTGTAACCGGTGTCCTGTGTGTGTAACCTGTGTCCTGTATGT
>NW_006408937.1:1471056-1475682 GCF_000296735.1 Chrysochloris asiatica | reverse complement strand
TGTAACCTGTGTCCTGTGTGTGTAACCTGTGTCCTGTATGTATAACCTGTGTCCTGTATGTGTAACCTGTGTCCTGTATGTAGAACCTGTGTCCTATATGTGTAGCCTGTGTCCTGTATAACCTGTGTCCTGTATGTGTAACCTGTGTCCTGTGTGTGTAATCTGTGTCCTGTATGTAGAACCTGTGCCCTGTATGTGTAACCTGTACCAGACAAGACCACAGGGACACACTAAGGGTGCTCAGCTCACAGGCACTGACTCACACCTCATCTCTCTCATCCATACTGATTCTGTGCTTGTCTCACTTACAATGTTCAGGTCCATGTCCTTATGGAGGGACTAAGGGACTTAGTGGAGCCAGACATTAAACAGGGTGTTGTAGGAATATGTAGCTATGATTTTCATATTTCTCCAGAATCACATAGTGCCTACCTAACCTAAACAAGGGAACTATAATCTGGGAGATCTGGAATGTCCTCAGAACAGTCAGATTAAAGAGTGCTTGAAAGTCTGCAGGGGGTGGCTCATGATCCAGCCCCTCTCCTATGAGATCTGTCTATTGGGGTACAGAATGAGTATGAACTAAGACAAGGAGACCTCCACGATTCTGTGGGAATCCTAGGGGTGTGCATAGTGTTTAGGTTAGGTGTGGGAGTACTGGAGAAAGGGATCTCAGAGGCATCGAGGCTTGAGCTAAGTGTTAAACGGCATGCAGTTATTGATCATAAACACATAAAGCACATCACCAAGTGTCCAGTTTGTGGCATTAAATACAAATTAATTTGGAGTTTGGAGATGCAGCTCATGTTTATGGCCAATCAATGTGGAGGTAAGTCTAGAAGTGGGCTTTAGAACATGGTTGAGTAGGGCAGAGAGAAGGACCCTCGCAGGCTAATCCCATAAACCAGGCTTGGGAAGAGGAATTCACATGACATCGTAGACAAGGCTGAGGTAGGGATAGGAAGTTTCCCTGAGGAGCAGTGAGGGCGGGGACAGCATGTGGGCTGGAACATCAGGAGGGAGCAGGAGCAGGACCTGACCATCAAGGCATTCACGTTCTCTCCCATCCTGTTGACCTCAGGTATGTGAACTGTGCCCGGGATGAAGAGGAGCAGAACCTGGAGGCCTTTCAGTACCACAGGCAGATCTACTACCGCACCTGCCACACCATCCGCTCGGGCTGTGAGCTGCTCGTTTGGTATGGAGACGAGTATGGCCAGGAACTAGGCATCAAGCGGGGCAGCAGCTGGAAAAAGGAGCTCACTCCAGGGACAGGTGGGAGCCAGAAACCTTTCTTGCAAATGTTTGTGGCCAGTCAATAAGTTCATTGGGGTCCACCGAAACTTAGTGAGATTCAAATCAGGAGCTTCCGAAATTGAGGATTCATTCCATATGTCTTTTATTTTGGAACAACTTTAATAACTTTAAATTTTTTGTTCTGATTTTATGCCTTAATATTTCAGGCACAAAATATATTATAGCACATGAGTGCTAGCAGGAAAAACAATTCTCAGGCACAGGCCAGCTCCCACCAAGGACGTTCTTGTGGCCCATTTAGTTCTTCGTAATCTCCATATTTCTAATAATATTCATATGTTGTCATTTATTCATTCATTAGTTCAGTGAATTGTCATGTGAGTGCTGCTCTGTGCTATACAGAGTCTAGGAACTGGAAATACAGATTGATCAAGGCATCAGAATGACTGCTCTGGAGCAGGTGACATGATGGAAACACAGCGTCAAAATACAGACTATAGACCATGCATGTGTCACAGTAGACAGTGGGCATGCACACACATTTCACACCCTGATCAGGCCCACGTCACACCAGACAGTAAACGTATACATACCTCTATGTGCACACTGTGTCCCACTAGTGAACATACATACACGTGTCACAGCAGACTCTGGACATGCACACTTATGTGTCACACAGGACTGTGCTCAGTACTGCATAGATCTCAGTACACAGGAGGATAATGATGCAGAAGACTCGGGACTCCACCCAAAGTCTTCACGAGAAGGTACACTGAGACATACAAATGCCAGTGGGCAGAGGACTTGGTGAAGGAGCAACGTGTGCAGCTAGCCAAGGCAGGAAAGAACCAGGGTGTTTGAAGAACAGCCAGCAGACCCCAAGAGAGCAGATGGGGTCAAAGTTGAGGTCAGAGAGACAGAGAAGTAGGGCCTGATATTCACACCACAAAAGTGGGTTTGTCTTGAGTGTGATAAAAGCCACTGGGGATGATGTCATGTTCCCTGTGCTGAGGTGAGGCTTTGGTTAGTCTTTGGAATCAAGATGTGGTTGGGTATCCACTTGGAGGCTACTTCAGTGCCAAGGTGAGAGGGTGGTGGACAAAGGTGGGAGTTGTCTGAATGAGATATCATTTGAAACAGAACTTTTTATGGTATTCCAGCTAGAGGAAGGCTGATTGAAGTAACTTGGGTATGAACAGGAAGGACACGGCCTTTCACTTTGTAATTTCTGGAGAACAGGAGAGATATGAATCAGCAGGACCCCGTGTCCTGTAGTCAGTGGGCCTCAGCCAACCCTGTCTTGTCGACCTCTGAGTCTCACTTCCTGAGACAACCAGGCAATATCTTCATCCACACACTCTCTAATCATTGCTCCACACTGCCTTTCCATGTGGAATCTCCTGGGTTGAGGTCCAGTGATTCAGTGGGCCCCTCCCCCTCACAGGAAAGGCCACTAGGGAGGTTCCCACCTAAGTCATCATGAGCATCATCCTCAGGAGAAAGAAATAGCCACTGACTCCATAGTCATAAGGTTTTCAGTGGCTAAAACATTCAGAAATAGTCCACTTCTCCTTCCTCCTACTCTGTCTTAGTCTGGAAGCTCAGCTAAAACTTGTCCATTATAGGTGTACCCTGCTGAGATCATAGCAACACACAAGTCACCACAGTACGACAAAGTGGTGGTGTTGGTGGTGATGTGCCATGGAGTCTGTTCTGACTCATAGAGACTCTGTACAGGGTCCATTATAGGTATACCCTGCTGGGATCATACCAACACGCAAGTCACCACAGTATGACAAAGGGGTAGTGTTGGTGGTGATGTGCCGTGGAGTCTGTTCCGACTCACAGAGACCCTGTACAGGGTCCATTATAGGTGTACCCTGCTGGGATCATAGCAACACGCAAGTCACCACAGTAAGACAAAGTGTTGGTGTTGGTGGTGATGTGCCATGGAGTCTGTTCTGACTCAGAGAGACTCTGTACAGGGTCCATTATAGGTGTACCCTGCTGGGATCATAGCAACATGCAAGTCGCCACAGTATGACAAAGTGGTGGTGTTGGTGGTGATGTGCAGTGGAGTCTGTTCTGACTCATAGAGACCCTGTACAGACAGGGTTTCAGAGGCTGGTTCTCTTTATAGGAGCAGAAAGTCTCACCTTTTCCATGGAATGGCTGTTAGTTTTGAATTGCTGACCTTGAGGTTAGCAGTCTGACTCATAACCACTGCACAGTTTGAAACTACCAGCCGTCCCATGAGAGAAACATGAGGCTTTCTGCTCCTGTAAAGATCTACAGCCTCAGAAACCCTATACAGGGTCACTATGATTCGGAACCGACTCCACGGCACATCACCACCAACACCGACATAGTGACAGGGCTTAGAAGATGCCTATGGAAGGTGGGAAAGGCCACTGCAGTTTTAGCTAGGTCAACAGTGAGGATCCCTCCAGTTACTACTAGAAGGTCCCTATTATGGCCGCATTGTTGAGAAGACCCTTGATGTGGGTTTCCAGATTGCTGCAATGAATAAAAATGGAGTGAAATTTAGGCCTATAAAGGAGGACTCATGTGGACACAGATCCTGTGTTGTAGACATATTATGAATGATTTGGGGAGATCTCCACAAGACAACGCAGACAGCTTGGTAACCATATCTACATCAACTGACTAAAAACTTTCTCTTCCAGGAGAAGCAAAGCCAGAGATTCATCCATGTCCCTCCTGCCCTATGGCCTTCTCCAGTCAGAAATTCCTCAGTCAACACATGAAGTACAAACACCCCTCTCAATCTGCCCCTGGAACAGCTGTGGGAAAACACCTCCAACCAGAGGACCCCCATCCAGGGGATGGGAAGCAATGGCATTCTGAACAACACACTTGGAATGACAGAGCAGAAGTTGTAGAGACAGGAGATGAGCCCAAACCCATGTTTGAAAGTACAAGGCAGGAGGGGATTTCAAAGGCCTTTTCCGAACTATCCAAAGGACAAACGGGGAGTTCTAGGGTGGCTAAGACAATGATGGAGACAGAGCCCAGTCTAGGCCAGAAAGTGAATGCTGAGGACGCAAGCAAATTATTCCTGGGGATAAGAATCTCAGGAATTGCAAAAGTCAAGTGTAGGGAGTGTGGGAGAGGCTTTAGTCATAAGTCAGTCCTCATCAAACACCAGAGGACACACTCAGGGGAGAAGCCCTATGTCTGTGGGGAGTGTGGGCGAGGCTTTAGTCAGAAGTCAGATCTCATCAGACACCAAAGGACACACTCAGGGGAGAAGCCCTATGTCTGCAGGGAGTGTGGGCGAGGCTTTAGTGAGAACTCTGTCCTCATCAAACACCAGAGGACACACTCAGGGGAGAAGCCCTATGTCTG
>NW_006408937.1:1467638-1470880 GCF_000296735.1 Chrysochloris asiatica | reverse complement strand
AGGCTTTAGTCAGAAGTCACACCTCATTGGACACAGGAGAAGGAAATGCAACCACCATGTACCTCCACCTCCACAGCTCTGAGGTGCTTCAGAGAAAGCCTGGTAACCCCATTACACTCTGTCAGAGTATAGAAAGAGCAGAGTACCTGAACAGATCTTCCACTTTCGTGTCAAGAGATGAGGTAGAAAAGCCAGTAGGGTCCCTAAAGTGTGTTGTTGACTGTGATTTTTCTTTCCCAGCCAGTCCTCCTGCGTGTGCTTTGGCCTTTTGTTGTAATAAATGCTGTCTCCAAACACAACTGTAGCCCAGGCCACCGACCTCATCCCCCCATTGGAGAAGGCACAGAGAGCTCATACTCTCAGCCCAAATTTCCACAGCAGCTCCGTCACTGAAAATGTGAATCTACAGTCTGGGTTTTAAACTTCTGGTATGGTACTTAGGCTAAACAGCTGACTGCGAACCACAAGGTTGGCGGTTCAAATCCACCAGCTGTTCCTCAGAAACAGTTCATACAGGGTCGCTATGAGTCAGAATTGGCTCCACGGCACTTAACAACAGTCTGATTTAAATGATTGGAGGGTGTGTTCTGGGCCTGTTTAGTCTATCAGGAAAGAGCCCCCTGGTCTCCTGTCCACTCCTGAGACCCCAGGGAGCTCAGGTCTCCAGATCTCCTCAGGGTTCAGCATCCCCAGGACCCCTGAGCTGTCCATTCCCTTGGCTGTGTTCCACCTGCCGTCTCCTTCTGGTCTCAGAACCCTGGGTCCTGCACAGACCTGGTCATCCCACAGTCTCCCACTGTCCCTTCCCAGGACAGTCTCTCCGGCCCCTCCCAGGTCTTGACCACCCCACTCCCAGGCTATGGTTGGTTCTTCCCGGAATCACTGGGGCACAATGGGGGGACTCAGGGTAACAGTTCCAACCCTATGCCTCTCATTTTTAAATTCAGCCTTTGTTGCCAACAAGGGTGAGAAGGTCAGACCATTAAGTGTTTTTCCTTAGGCAGCTGTTATAATGTTACACTTTGTCAGTAGAGGGCGCTGGAGGCAGCTGCAGGCGGAGGAAGTTTTCCTTTCCTGGGGAGCGGCCTTCCGCTACTATTTGACCAGAGCAGCGGCAGGAGAAGCTTCCCACAGGTGAAACCACGTCCACAGGTTCGCTCAGGGCCCTGCGGGGTGGCTAGTGATGCTTTTCTCCAGGTGCCCTCTGTCCTAAAGGCACAGGAGTGGGGCTGCTTCTCCCCTCCCTCAACAGCCATCCTACCGTTTTGTTCTGAAATGCCGTCCAGTCGGTTCCAACTCATAGCGACCCTGGATAGGGTTTCCGAGGATTGGCTGGTGGATTTGAACTGCCGACCTTATGATTAGCAGTCCAGTGCTTACCCTATAGTGCCACATTAGAACCCTGCTGCAGTGAGCTGAATTGCGTTCACCCAGGAAATGTGCATGTCCTAACCCCTATACTCTATGCCTTATTTGAACAAAGGATCTTTAAAGATGAAGTTATTTTAAAGGCCTGAAGATGAGATGGGCCCTGATGCCAATGAGCAGTGTCCTTATAGAGACGCACAGAGGAGATGGAGAAGAAATAAGGCGGCTATGTGAAGACAGAGGAACAGATTAAAGCCACAACATAGGGACACCAGAAGCTGGAAGAAATGATGAACGATCCTCTCCTAGACCCTTTAAAGGGAGCCTCAAGAACAACAAGACGATAGGCCCTAACCCTCTAACCCTTAAACTGAAATCCTAATGCTAACTCATAAGGAGCTCTGGTAGAGTATTGGTTACAAGTCAGGCTACTAACCTCAAGGTCAGCAGTTCAAAACTACCAGCCATTCAGTGAGAGAAAGATGAGGCTTTCTGATCCTGTAAAGATTTACAGCCTCAGAAACCCTATGCAGGGTCACTATGAGTCGTAACTGACACCAAGGCACACAACCACCAACAACAACAGTGCTAAATCATAAACCCATTCTTAACCCTAACCCAAGTTCCCAACCCTCAAACCCTAATTCATTACCTCAAACTCTAAAATCCTAGTACTAAAACCCCTTGTTTGTGTTAAGGGCCATCTAGTAGGTAACAACTTATAGTGACCCTCTGCACAACAGAACGAAACCCTGCCCGGTTCTTGGCCAACCTCACAATGGTTGTTACACCTGAGCCTACTGCAGCTGCCACTGTGTCAATCCATTTGGTTGGGGCGGGGGCTTCCTCTTTTACTCTGGACATCCACTTTACTAAACATGATCTCCTTCTCCAGGAACTGGTCCCTGCTGATAATATGTCCGAAGTATAAGAGATGAAGTCTGGCCATCCTGGCTTCCAAGAAGCACTCTGGCTGTACTTCTTCCAACACAGATCTGTTTGTTCTTTGTTGCAGTACATGGTACTTTCAGTATTCGCCTCCAACACCACAACTTAAGTGCATCAATTCTTCTAAGGTCTTCCTTAAAAGACCCAGGATAAGCAAAGCACTGCTTAAGAAGAAGAAGAAAGTTGGAGGCCTCTCACACCCTGATTTCAAATTTTACTACATGGCTACAGTGGTCAAAACAGCCTGGTACTGGTACAATGAAAGATACACAGATCAATGGAACAGAATCTAGAATCCAGAAATTAAGCCTAACAACATAGCAGCCAACTGATCTTTGACTAAAGGGCCAAAGTACATTGAGTAGGAAGTCATAGTCTCTTCAACAGATGGTGCTGGAAGAGCTGGAAATGGACACGCAAAAGACTGAAACTAGACCTTTACCTCACACCATATACAAAAACCAACTCAGCATGGATTAAAGACCTACATATGAATCCCAGAATAATAAAGGAAATGGACACGCAAAAGACTGAAACTAGACCTTTATTTCACACCATATACAAAAACCAACTCAGCATGGATTAAAGACCTGAATGTAAATCCCAGATTTATAAAGGTTATCAGTGAAAAAATAGGGACAGATTTAAGGGCACACGCAGACTACCAAACATTGCAAAAATTACACAAACAAAAGAAGACAAAATAGATGACTGGGACATTCTAAAAATTAGAAAAGTAAGTGCATCAAAGGATTTCACCAAGAGAGTCAAAAGGGAGCCCAAAGAATGGGCAGGCCATTTTGTGAAGTATGAGTATTCCTGAACACTTAATTGTTCTCATGAGGAATCTGTACCTGGACTAAGAAGCAGTTGTTCGAACAGAGCATGGGAACACTGAATGGTTTAAAATGAAAAAAGGTGTGCGA
>NW_006408937.1:1462928-1466781 GCF_000296735.1 Chrysochloris asiatica | reverse complement strand
CTAACAACAACAACAACAACTCAGATTACTTGCTGAGCATACAGGTTGAATAAGTATGGTGAAATAACACAATCCTGTCACACATCTTTCTTAATTTTAAACCATTCAGTGTTCCCATGTTCTGTTCAAACAACTGCCTCTTGGTCCATGTATAGATTCCTCATGAGCACAATTAAGTGTTCTAGAACACTCATATTTCGTAATGTTGTCCATAGCTTGTCATGAGCCACACAATCTAAGGCCTTTGCATAGTCAATAAAGCACAGGCAAACATCTTTCTGATATTCTCTGCTTTCAGCCAAGATGCAAATCAAAACAACAATGAGTAAAGGATAGACTTGTAACTATGCAAAACAGCAAGGACTTGCAGAACCACCCTATCTATACTCTGAGATTAGAAATAAACTTTGTCACTTGCCATCAGCTTGTGTCCCTTGCCTATTCGTTAATCCTTGCCTCTCATCCGGGAAACCCACGCAGTGGTCTGAACAGGTCTCGGACCCCGATAAGTGGTGCCCAAAACGTGGAACTTGAATACGAGAGATAACACGATGGACCCCCCAAAACAGACCCGAAGAATAAAGACTCGCGGACATTAAAAGAAGGGAGGGCAATCCGATCAGGTAAGTATGGGAAACAAACTGGGAAGAGCACGGTATGTAGATATGTTGAGAGAAATGCTACGTAGCAGAGGTGCAAAAGTAGATCATAGCCAGCTTTGTAAATTCATAGACTTTGTAAATACTGTCTGTCCTTGGTTCCCTGAGGACGGAGTGGTTGATGTTAAGTTATGGAATCAGATAGGTCATCAACTGCAAGAATATTATGCTAAGAATGGCCTGTCCCGGGTGCCTGCCTATACATTTAGTTTGTGGTGGCTTGTCCAAGATACTTTTGATTTGAGCAGCGATCATCTGGGAGGCAGTTCCACAGAACCAAACGCTCCACCTCCACCCACATACCTTGATTTACAATCTTTACCGACTTTGAGCATAGAAAAAGAATTGCGGGATGAGAAACATGAGGATAAGAAAGAAAATGATAGTGGGGATGAAGCCTGGCCAGATTCTCCGGTCAGTGCTCTTTTTCCAGTCAGCATAAAGAAGGAACAAGAAGAGGAGAAGCCGCGCCCTAAAATGGCGCCGGCACCGGAAGGACAAGGAAGTAAGAGAGGCAGTAGTAGATAAGGCAGAAGAAGAAGGGCCGCACCCTAACATGGCGCTGGAAAAAGAGGAAGCGCCCAGGTGCAAGTCTAATTCCCCATTAACTTCTGGTGAAACGCCTGAGGGAGATCTAAGATCTGTGCTGAAAGAAGTTTTAAGTCAGTTAAAAGATTTAACTTTAGAGAAAAAGGCGTTGACTGAAACTATACAGCAAAAGGAGGAGCAGTGGTGCGCTGCCCTTGCTGACTTAGCCAAAGAAAGAGAGGCTAGGACTCAAAGAGAAACGACGACTCCATTACGCTTGAACCCCTGTGCCACCGTTCAGTCTAATACCCCAGTGATTGCCCCTGTCACTGTAAAAATAGCTACCCCAAGATACTCCCCGATACAGGCAGCATTGCTTGATGGAGCAAGACAGGGGGACGAGTTGTCTGGTTTTCAAATGTATCCAATTGTGCGGATACCCGCTGGTCAAGATGAGCACAGTAGAGATGTGGAGACTCGCACTCACAGCTCTTTACCCTTTAAAAGTTTAAAAGAGTTAAAAATGGCTTGTGCTCAATATGGGCTGAATGCTCCCTTTACACAGGCTTTGATAGAACTAGTCTGTGAAGAAGCCTTGCCTCCTTTAGATTGGAAAAATATCGCCCGTGCCTGTCTTGCAAGAGGTGATTATTTGTGGAAATCTGGGTATTATGAGGAAGCCCGGCATATAGCAAACCTTAACAACAATCAGCGGAATGGGGGAGCCACATCTGACATGTTAGTAGGGGAAGGGGAATATAATACCATAGAAAAGCAAATTATGTATCCTATGCCTGCCTATGCTCAGATTAATCAGTACGGACGAAAAGCTTGGAGATCCATCCCCAACACCGGTAAGCAAACTACTGAATTATCAAAGGTGTGTCAGGGTCCTGATGAGCCTTTTCAAGACTTTGTCTCCCGACTACTTCTTACATCTGGAAGGATCCTGGGTGATTCCCCTGACTCTCTGACCCTTGTAAAACAGTTGGCCTTTGAAAATGCCAACAATGCTTGTCAGATGGTTATTCGCCCGTTCAAGAATAAAGGCAGCTTAGATGATTACATTCGTCTTTGTGCTGATGTGGGACCCTCATACAATCAGGGCCTGGCAATGGCCGCTGCCCTTCAGGGGCTAATCCCTCCAGAATTGTTTGCTGCTCTTAAATGCCCAGGAAAGTGTTTTAATTGTGGAAAAATAGGCCATTTTGCTAAAGAATGTAAATAAAGAAAGAATGATAAGAACAATTGTAAAACTACAGCTCCAACTCCTCATCCGTCAAAGAGAACAACCCATCTTTATTGCCCACATACGTTCACACAGTAATTTGCCTGGCGCCTTAGCCAGAGGCAATAAAGCTGCTGTCGCACAGCTTTATACGGCACACTCCAATCTGCAGCGCACTCAGGCCTCGCATCAACTACATCATCAGAACAGTCAATCCCTGCACAAGTTGTTTTATATCCCTCGTGAAGCCGCACGGCAAATAGTTCGTGCTTGTCCTGAGTGCCCCATCCACCAATCTGTTCCATCTTTCGGAGTTAATCCTCGAGGTTTATGCCCCAATGCTTTGTGGCAAATGGACGTCACACACGTTCCTAACTTTGGTCAGCTTAAGTATGTGCATGTTTCTGTAGACACCTTCTCCGGCCTCATTTGCTGCTCCCCCTTAATGGGAGAGGGGACCACCCAAGTGATAAAACATTGCTTACATGCCTTTGCCGCTATGGGCATACCTCAAAGCATTAAAACAGACAATGGGTCTGATTATACCAGTGCCCGTTTTACGGTGTTTTGCAAGACCTTCTCTATCAAACATACTACTAGCATTCCTTACAATCCCCACGGCCAAGGCATTGTTGAACACACACATGCCACTATAAAGTCTTATCTTGAAAAAATAAAGAAGGGGGAATCCTACCCCCACACACCTCAAAATTATATCAACCACGTCATTTTCATCCTTAACTACCTTTTAACTGATGCCTCCGGCCTCATGGCTACAGATAGACAGGGCAACCGGGAGCCAAGCACCCCGAAACCTATGGTAAAATGGAAAGATGCCCTAACAGGCACATGGAAGGGACCCGACCCTGTTCTTATATGGGGACGAGGCTATGTTTGTGTCTTTCCACAGGATGAACCTGGCCCTCATTGGATTCCTGAGCGCCTTGTGCAGCATGTGGCTGACGCAGGCGGCGATCCATTGGGCTGTCGTCCCACACCCACCGCTGGTGAGACCTGTGTCCTGGAAGGAGAGGAATCAAGCCCCGCTCCCATTATACTCGAATGACTCAAGCATGGGGCTCCCATCAGATGGTCACCTGATTAGAGAAATTCAGACATATAATTATACTGGATGCAGTTACTCTCGTCCTATTTGCCATACAGTTACCGACAACTCTTTCACATCAAATGTGTGCCATATTGCTCCTTTGGAATATGGACCTATTGGAATAGTTGCACAGAATTTGCGATGTCCTGCCACCAGTGTTTGTAAACTTAATCACACTTCTGACAAAATTTCTTTATGCCTTCCTGAACCTTTTGTGTTTCTAACTGGGAACATTCATGTTTGGAATTACATTTCATCAGGGGGATACTCTAGATATAAGTTGTCTCCATTGTCAGTTGCGTACCTGTATTACAGACTTGCTACCTAATA
>NW_006408937.1:1460232-1461849 GCF_000296735.1 Chrysochloris asiatica | reverse complement strand
AAGAAAGAAAGGGAAGAAAGAAAAGGAAGGAAGGAAGGAAGGAAGGAAGAAAGACGAGAGAGAGAGAGAGAGAGAGAGAGAGAGAGAGAGAGAGAGAGAGAGAGGATGTTGGGGACCAAAAGACTTATAGGCCTCTTAAAACTTTAAGTCTGGGTCTAACCAGACAAAGTCTGCTTATCAACACAGCAGGGAAGGTAGCTTTCCCTGATTCACAGTAAAGGATAGACTTGTAACTATGCAAAACAGCAAGGACTTGCAGAACCACCCTATACATACTCTGAGATTGGAAATAAACTTTATTTGTGTCCCTTGACTGTTCGTTAATCGTCGCCTCTCCTTCGGGAAACCCACGCAGTGGTCTGAGCAGGTCTCGGACCCCGATAGACATTATGCTGAGTAAAATTAGTCAGTTACAAAATGGCAAATATTTCATAAGGCTATTATTGTAAAAGCTTAAAAAAAGATACCCTTACTAAAAGGGAAAAAATAAATTATTTGTTGGTTACCTGTGGGGGTGGTGTGGCGAGGTTAGGAGGAGGTCGCGGGAGGCAACCATAGAATACAGGGTAGGGGGCAGAGGCATCATAGTTCAGGTGTTAGGGAGGGCAATACAGAGAAGCAGCGACATCAGAGTTGGAGGCAGAGATGAAGACATGAAGAGAGGGAGCAGCTGAGGACTCTAGACTCATGGAAAGAGAAGGACTGAGTGCTGGTGGCCAGGAGGCAGGCTTGCAGAATGTGCCCTTTGGTTGTTTAAATGAATATATATTCCTGAGTGTTTCTATGTACATCCCACACACACGAAAAAAATAACAGGGAATAGAAGCAAATACTGTTGCATGGAGAAGATTGTAATCATTGCAATAAAATGATGAGTGTAAAACCAATATTCTCCATGTAAATTATCACTCAATTCACAATAAAAACATTTTTTAAAAAGCATAAATAAAAGACAAGTGTCCTTTCATTTATACCAAGAAATAAAAAAATCCATCATCTATTTGTACTGAGAGCTCTTCCCAAACTTTCGCCAGAAGAAGAATGCTTTAACGTAAAAACCAACACCCAACTTCATATTTAAAAAACAAAAGGATGTCTTTTATAATCACAACTGTTTTATAATATTTTGGAAATTGTAGTGGCTGCAATAAAAGCAGGAACCATAAATAAGAGATATACCTGGTGTGGTACTGTATGATCAGCTCTGGACTGTGAACCACAGGTCAGCAATTCAAACCCACCAGCCACTCCTTGGAAGCACTGTAAGGGTCGCTATGAGTTGGAACCGATCCCACAGCACTGAACAACAACAAAGAACAGAATCCATGTAGCATTGCTGGGAGAGTTAATTGCTGTCATGCTGCCCTCCACCTCTGAACCCTTCAGTGTCTGTGTCCTAGAAGCAAAGACCTTCTCCTACATCACCACTACACAGTCCTAACAATCGTTGCTACACTTAGTGGTTGTGAGATTGAATTCATCAAGAAGAAACAAAGAATTATTGCTTTTAAAAAAAACTATTAGAGCTCTGATAGCGTAGTGGTTACGAATCGGGCTGCGAACCTTAAGGTCAGTGGTTCGAAACTACCAGCCGCTCCGTGGGAGAAAGATGAGGCT
>NW_006408937.1:1455518-1458652 GCF_000296735.1 Chrysochloris asiatica | reverse complement strand
GTTCCTCCCTTCCCAACCCCTTATAAACATTGCCACTTTCCTCGCACAGTTGGTCATTCACGGTGAGCACACCTCACTAGTGTTGTGGTTCCTCCTTTCCCAACCCCTTATAAACATTGCCACTTTGCTCGCACAGTTGGCCATTCACGGTGAGCACACCTCACTAGTGTTGTGGTTCCCCCTGTGTACATGTGGTTGGAATTGGGTCACACAGGTGAGTTCTGTTCCAGACCTGAAGGGTAACTGAGGGTCACAGTCCTACGTTCCTCTTGTCTCTTTCTGACCAGTAAACCCAGTCTTTTTTGTACAATTTTAAGTTTTGTTCTATATTGCTTCCCACTCTATCTGGAATCTTCTATTGTTTAGCACTAGCAAATCAGTTCTGACTCATAGCAACCCTGCATAGGGTTTCTGAGGAGAGGCTGGTGGGTTTGAACCATCAAGCTTACGGTTTGCAGTCCATTGCCTATCCAATAGCACCCATGGACTCCATGATACTATTTGTGGGATATCTGTGTCCTGGAGGGTCTTAGGTATTGGGGTTGGTGGGATAAGACTAGCTTTGTGAGACCCACACAGTTACTCAGGCCCCACCAGATGGCAGCATGCACTAAAGTGGGTTTGCCAGCTTCCCACTAAACACCAGAGGCATGTGTTTGTTTAGTGCCATTGAGTCAGTTCCTACTCATAGTGACCTGGAATAGAGTTTCTGAGGAGCTGACCTTGCAGTTCAAACCAACCTT
Organism: Chrysochloris asiatica; assembly: GCF_000296735.1. Taxonomy (NCBI): domain Eukaryota; kingdom Metazoa; phylum Chordata; class Mammalia; order Afrosoricida; family Chrysochloridae; genus Chrysochloris; species Chrysochloris asiatica. Next base: position 1,457,909 of record NW_006408937.1, on the reverse strand, counting down.
GCAGTCCAATGCTTATCCTACAGCACCACACCAGGACTCCATAGAGGTGCATGCTTATTAAGTGCCTTCCAGTTGGTTCTGACTCATGGTGACCCGGTATAGGATTTCAGGGAGTGACTAGTGAGTTTGAACTGCCGACCTTGTGGTTCAAGCCAACCTTGCAGTCCTCCACTTCTCTTACAGTGACACACCAGAAGTCCTAGAGGCACGAAGTAGGCACCAAATGATACTAATATAAAAGTTGATGCGTGTACAGGGCATTTCCAGCCAGAGTAGACTGCTCTGATCAGAGGATATAAAAGTGTAACTTTACAATGAATCCTGAAATATCCATGCAAAAATAAGCTGAGTGATCAATGAAAGAAAATCGTCTACCTAGAAAAATACTAATGTGTAAAACATTTGATGTTCTCTCCTGTCATGACTGGCTCATATAGTCCAACTAACCCGACTTCCTTTAGAGACAAAGGGTGGTGGTGGGTGGTGGTGATGTGCTGTGGAGTTGGTTCTGACTCATAGCGACCCTGTATAGGGTTCCTGAGGCTGTAAATCTTTATGGGAACAGAAAGCCTCATGTTTTTCCCAAGAAGTGGCTGGTAGATTTGAACTGCCAACCTGTAGTTAGCAGCTCAGCTCATAATCCACTACGCTACCACAGCTCTTTAAAGATAAAGGGTGGTGTTGGGGTCAACTAAATTCAGGTCCTCTTTGGAAATTCTTGTGACACAGGAGAATAAAGAGAAATAAAATTTGTTTAATATATGGTAAAGATGGTCTTTCAAGGAACTCTGGTAGCGTAGTGGTTCTGAATCGGGCTGCTAATCTCACGGTCAGCAGTTGGAAACTACCAGATGCTCTGTGGAAGAAAGATGAGGGTTTCTGCTCCTGTAGAGATTTGCAGCCTTGGAAACCCTGTACAGGGTCGCAATGAGTCAGAACCGACGCCACGGCACACAACAACAACAACAACAAAGATGGCCACCTTTCAAGTCTGAAAGATGAGGGTTTCTGCTCCCATAAAGATTTACGGCCTGGGAAACCCTATGCAGTGTCTCTATGAGTCGGAACCGACTCCACGGCACATAACAACAGCAACAACAACAACAAAGATGGCCTTTCAAGTCTGAAAGATGGCTGCATTATTTAGTAGGCAATGCCAGGCCTGGCTCTCTTGGATGAGGTGAGATTTTAGCCTCATACCATGTGCCTAGATAAATTACATGTGGACTAAAGATTGATAGCAAAGTAAGAGTCAAGGTTTTATCATGGAGTTTGGGAAAGGTTCTTTTAAATGCATAACATCAAAGCCTGAAATCATAAAGAAAAAGAACAGAGAATTTATCTACAAAAACAATCAAAACCAGTGGGTGGCAAAGAAATTTAAAAGTCAAGACAAGCTGGAAAAATATTTAGAGCTATATATGAAAAAGAATAATTCATAAAGAGCTCTTTCAAACTAGTAGACAAGGAAGATGTTATTAAGCACTGTTGAGTCGCTCCAACTCACAGCAACCCTGTATAGAGTCTCTGAGGAGTGGCTGGAAGGTTTGAACTACCGACCTGTCAGTGAGCAGTACAGTGCTTATCATAAAGACCCACACCATTAAGTGCGGTTGATCGGTCCCGAATCAGAGACCCTGTTTCTAAGGAGCGGCTGGTGGATTTGAACCACTGACCTTTCAGTTAGCAGTCCAGTGCTCATGCTGCAGTGCCACACCAGGACTCCAAAAATTGAAAAAAAAAAGGACCATAGGACATGAAAAATTAATTTACAGAATGGGTGGTGGTGATGTGCTGTGGAGTCGGTTCCAACTCATAGTGACCTTGTACAGGATTTCCGAGGCTGTGAATCTTTACAGGAGCAGAAAGCCTCATTTTTCTTCCACAGAACAGCTGGTAGTTTCAAACTGCTGACCTTGAGGTTAGCAGCCCAACTTGTAACCACTACACTATCAGAATTTCATAATTTACAGAATTAAGAAAGAAAAAAAGTTGAATCCCACTTATCAAAGAAATGCAAATGGATCAAGACTTTTTTTTTTTCCTTAAATGTTTCATTGTGAATTATGTGGTAGTTTGCATTGTTATTGTTGTTAAGTGCTGTCGAGTCGGTTCCGACCCATAGCGACCCTGTACAGGGTTTCCAAGGGTGTAAACCTTTAAGGGAGTAGAAAGCCTCATCTTTCTCCCGCGGAGCGGCTGGTAGTTTCGAACCACTCACCTTAAGGTTCGCAGCCCGGTTCGTAACCACTACTCTATGGGAGAACATTAATTTTACATTCATTCTATCGTACATCGATGGTTACAATCCCCTCCATGCATCATCAACCAAACAAAGGGTATATCCTGCAATCCTTCCCCCCGTACCCCCCAGGTCTTCAGCACACAGTC
>NW_006408937.1:1446660-1453793 GCF_000296735.1 Chrysochloris asiatica | reverse complement strand
GTCCAGTGCATTAACCCACAGTGCCACATTTTCAACTCCCTATCTAATACCTCAGACTCCTGGTGTGGCGCTGTACAATCAGCACTGGACTGCAAGCCACAAGGTTGGTGGTTCAAACCCACCAGCTGCTCCTCAGAAACCCTATACAGGGTTGCAGTGAGTTGGAGTAGACTCAACGACACTTAATAACAACTTAATATCTCGAGCTGAGTTTCTCATAAACGCCCCACATTTAAGTCCAAAGGTAAACTTGTGATTTCAAATCCACTGAACATCTTGTCTCCACTCAGAGTGCTCCCCACATGGCTCTCAGCCTCCCTCAGCTCCAGGACATCTCATTCTTCCCCTTCCTTCACTTTCCATATCTATCCATCAGGAACACCCAGTTACTTTACCCCAAAATAGGAGGGGTCTTCACAAAGTTCACAGGAAAATTCCATTTGCTTTTAATTCTAGTTTCCACAAACTTTTTTGAAAACCACTTGTACAACCCAGCCCTGCCCACTGCTCACCCATCCACGGCTCCACTAGACGATTCCACCCTCTCCATGGACCACAGAGGCAGCTACTACTCTGGTTCTCCATCACCATTCTCCTGACCCGCTCCTGCCCGGTCTCTGAACTGCAGAGTGATCATTTTAACACATAAATTAAAGCAAGGTTTTCTTACTCTTTAAACAAATGAAGAGATATTTTAAGTAAAATAGTAGAGCAAATGTTACTTTTTTTTTTTTAAGGAAAATGTTGTTGTTGTTGTTATGTGCTGTGGAGTTGGTTCCAACTCATAGCGACCCTATACAGGGTTTCCGAGGCTGTAAACCTTTATGGGAATAGAAAGCTTCCTCTTTCTCTCTTTCTCCCGCAGAACAGCTGGTAGTTTCGAACGGCTGACCCTGAGGTTAGCAGCCCGATTTGTAACCACTATGCTACCAGAGCTCCTAGGACCAACCTTATTTGGGCCAGAGTGCTCCTTGGAGGCCAGGATGGCCAAACTTCATCTCTCATACTTCAGACATATTGTCAGGAGGGACCAATTGCTGGAGAAGGATATCATGTTTGGTAAGGTGGAAGGTCAGAGAAAAAGAGGAAGACCCCCAGTGAGATGGATTAGCAAAGTAGCAGCATCAATGGCTCAAGTGTGGCAACAATTGTGAGGTTGGCCCAGGACTGGGCATTGTTTCATTCTGTTGTACATAGGGTCGTTATGAGTCAGTACTGACTGGATGGCACCTAACAACAACTAGAATATCTAAGGAGTTCTGGTAGTGTAGTGGTTACAAGTTGGGCTGCTAACCTCATGGTCAGCAGTTCGAAACTACCAGCAGTTCCATGGGGAAAAGGTGAGGCGTTCTGCTTCTGTAAAGATTTACAGCCTCGGAAAACCTATGCAGGGTTTCTATGAGTTGGAACCAACTCCATGGCAGACCACCACCACCATCTAGACTATCTGGAGGATTGAGGCTATGCCTGCCACAATATTACCTTCTCCTTAAACCAGAGTTTTTGATTATCAAAGCCCATGCACATTGGACACATTTTGCTGCAACCCCTGGGGACATGTTAGCTGCCAAAGAAAAAGTTAGAGGCATTCATTATTTGTATGCAACTTATTGACATGAAGAAGATACAGAGAGCAGGCTCAAAGTGGTCACGGAACAAAGAGGAAGAGAGAATTTATTAGATGATAAAAGACAACTGCAGACTGGATGAATTATTTGCATTTTCAATAAATTGCAAAATAAGAAAACACTCATGCTGAGTCATCTGTGGATGACTTCTTGTTGTTAAGTGCCATAGAATCAGTTTTAAACTCTGTATAGGGTTTCCAAGGAGTGACTGGTGAGCTTGGACTGCCAACCTTGAGGTTCAAACCGACTTTGCAGTTCAACGCATTAACCCAAAGCTAGGGACATCCAAAGCAAGCAAACGATTTTAGCTGTTTCTGGATTTTCCATGGTATTGAGCTGTGAAACGTGGCGTGCAGTTGCCAGGCTGGCCCTCTGCTGTGCTCCCTCGGCACTACTGTCTTCATTAGACCAGACCTGTCTCTATTCTTTCACTACAATTTTCCTCATATACTAATTATGAAACAGTCTCTTTAATATTTCTCAAGGGACTGGTTAAGTATGAAGATCCCTTAAAGGCCAATAGTTGTGCCTTAAAATCCTATTTGCTGTGTACATAAATTGTATTTCAATTTAATTAGGGAGGAGCAAGTAACCCCTGAAATCAGCCCCCGTCTCTTCCAGGTGTGGGTTTATTTTGGCATTTACCTCGGCCAGGATTGCTCCATGTCCACTTCTGCCTGTGAAAGTCCCGCCCATCCTCCCAGGCCTGATTAACTCTCATCTCTACAGATATTCTCAGAACTCCTTGCTGGAAGTAATTTCTAACTCTTGTTACTTCTCTTGATTCTATCTTAATAATAACACAAAACATCTGCAGTGGCTTTAGATAGGAATCCTTGAAACAAGATAAAGTATCAAGAAACACATTCAATGTGAAGCAGTTGACTCCTTGGCCAAACTCACAGCTCTGTACCTTAACCTACAACCCTGTGGTACAAATTAATGTTAGCTTCTTGACAAACAAATCCCTTAATCCGCACAACAGGAACATTAGTGAAAGCATCTACCTCCATGGAAAAATTCTACAAGTCATGGGGCCTTCAGGGTTGCTCACTATTGGGCAGCTAATTACTATTATGGCCAAATTTCTCATTTTTTGATGTAAATTCTGCCCTCTGTGCCTATGACTGGAGTCCTGGTGTGGTCCTGTAGATCCTGCACTGGATGGCCAGAAGGTCAGCAGCCGCTCCTCAAAACCCTACACTGATTCACTATGAATCGAAACGAAACCAACTCAGTGGCACTTAACAACGTGCCTGTGACTATGGACCCATTTTGAAATGAGTTGCTAAGAAGTGAAGATTAAGGTGGCACTAAGCAGCAGCAGCGATGGACTCAAGTGTGGAGACAATTGTGAGGTTGGCCCAGGATTGGGCAGTGTTTCGTTCTGTTGTGCATAGGGTCTCTATGAGTCAGTACTGACTCGATGGCACCTAACAACAACAACAAGGAGTAAAGATTACAGTAGAACTAAGGATTGAGGATCCTGGTGTGGTGCTATAGGAAAAGCACTAGACCACAAGGTCAATTTAAATAGCAAGGTTCAAACCCACCAGACACTCCTCAGAAACCCTATACAGGGTCACTGTGAATTGGAAAGGACTCTACAGCACTTAACAACAACAGCAAGGATTTAAAATACTCCCACCTTGCTAGAATACATGGCTTAGTTTCCTTGGGGTCATGGTTTGACTCCAGTTTATGGCACTTTTGGACAAGTTCACTCTAGATCCTGATCTAGATCCTGCTCTAGATCCTGATCTAGATCTTAATCGTTACATTTGACCTCGAGTTCATGGGACTTTCAGCCCATCACTTGACCTGACTCACCAGCTCCTGCAACCCCATGCATTGACAGCCTTTCATCTAACCTGCCAATTTGGGTTCCTCAGCTCCTGAGACTATATCGGTGAACAAGATTCCTGCAGACTGATCTCTGAACTACAGATTTGGGACTTGCTAGCCTCCACAATGTGTGAGCCATTTCTTTTGACAACTGACTTTGGTGAGGTGTTGCAGTGTGTTGCAGAACCTTGGGACTTGTGGGAGGGGAGGAGAGCTATGAACTGGTATGGCATGTTAGAAAGGTGGGACAGTTGGAATATAGCTAACCTCCAATTCCTAGAACCTCGGGACTTGAGGAAAGGGAGGAGAGCTATGAAGAGGTATGACATGTCAGAAAGGTGGGACAGTTGGAATAGAGCTAACCTTGGGACTTGAGCGAGGAGAAGAGAGCTATGAAGCGGTACGGCATGTCAGAAAGGTGGGACAGTTGGAATAGAGCTAACCTTCGGACTTGAGCGAGGAGAGGAGAGCTATGAAGCGGTACGGCATGTCAGAAAGGTGGGACAGTTGGAATAGAGCTAACCTCCAATTCCTAGGGACCAGCCTTGAGCTGATCTTTCTAAAAGAAATTACTCATGTGATCACCAAGAGCTAATGGCACAGATGTTAAATCTATGAATCACAACAAATTCATTTTTCAAGTTAACTTCACTTAGGTCTCTGAATCTCATAGTATGCTATGAAGCTGCTGAAAATAGATTTACAGTTTTGGTCATTTTGGGCTCTCAGTACCTAGCACAGCATGCCCTGTGAGTTCAATAAGTGTGCTTGAATTCAATTGTCTCAACATCTACATTTGGAAGTCTAATGGGCATCTTTTTGCAACTGCTTTATTGAGATACAACTTACATTTTAATATGTGTCTTATACTCTGTGCATCTAAAAGGATTCTCACTTTTCCTCTCCTTGTCTTTGCTTAAAAAAAAAAATTGTGACAAACATACACATAACAAAAGACTTTCCATTTCAATATTTTTACATATTCATCATGTTGGGCACCCACTACCACTGTCCATTTACTGGCTTAAGATTACTGCCAAGGCAATGGCTCTCCTGCCTCCTCATCCCTCCTGGTAAACAACAGTAAGGCAATGGCTCTCCTGTCTCCTCACTCCCCACCTGGTCAACACCAGTAAGGCAATGGATCTCCTGTCTCCTCATCCCACCTGGTAAACACCAGTAAGGAATGGCTCTTCTGCCTCCTCATCCTCCCTGGTCAACACCAGTAAGGCAATGGCTCTCCTGCCTCCTAATTCCTCCTGGTAAACACCAGTAAGACAATGGCTCTCCTGCTTCCTCATCCCACCCTGGTCAACACCAGTAAGACAATGGCTCTCCTGCTTCCTAATCCCTCCTGGTAGACACCAGTAAGGCAATGGCTCTCCTGTTCCCTCACTCCCACCTGGTAAACACCAGTAAGGCAATGGCTCTCCTGCCTCCTCATCCCCCCTGGTCAACACCAGTAAGGCAATGACTCTCCTGTCTCCTCATCCTCCCTGGTCAACACCAGTAAGGCAATGGCTCTCTTGCCTCCTCATCCCTCCTGGTAAACACCAGTAAGGCAATGGCTCTCCTGCCTCTTCATCCCCCCTGGTAAACACCAGTAAGCGCTGCGCTCTATACATCTCTAGTCTTCACTTGCAGCTAAACAGCACATGGTTCAAGGCAAAGCCTGGAAGTTTTTAAAATTCTTACCTTTCCTTCAGATCACAAACTCATTCACCATAAGGTCCTGTAGACTCTCTCTCCAAAATATACACCAACCCTTCACCAAGGAAAACATCCAGGCATCCAGCAAGCATAGGAAGAAATGTTCTTGATCATTAACCATTTGTTGTTGTTGTTATGTGCTGTGGAGTCGGTTCCGACTCACAGCGACCCTGTACAGGGTTTCCGAGGCTGTAAATCTTTATGGGAGCAGAAAGCCTTATCTTTCTCCTGTGGAACGGCTGGTAGTTTCAAACTTCCGACCTTGAGGTTAGCAGCCTGATTCGTAACCACTATGCTACCAGAGCTCCTTAACCACTACGCTTAGGAAGATGCAAATCAAAACAACAATGAGATATCATCTCACATCAACATTAACAAGGAAGTTTTAAAAAAAGACAGAAAACAACAATTGCTGGTGAGGGTGTGGAGAGACTGCTGGAACCCTCTCACATTGCTGGTAGGAATGCATAATGGTCCAACCACTCTAGAAAACAGTATGGAACTTCCTCAGAAAGTTAAAAATGTTAGAAAAGTTAGAAATCTTATGATCCAGCAATTCTTCTACTTGGTATATATCCACAAGAAATATGAGCCAGGGCATAAGTAGATACATGCATACCAGTGTTTATTACAGCACTATTCACAATAGCAAAAAGATGGAGACAGGCTAAGTGCCCATCAATGGAAGAATGGATAAACTGTGGTACATACACACAATGGGATACTACACACCCTTGAAGAATAGCAATCAATCTGCAAAACACCCCATAACATGGATGAACCTGGAGGACGTTATGCAAATCCACCTCTTCTCTCTCTGCCCTGTTACTGCCCTCATCTCCCACCTGGACTACAGCAGCAAGCATCAAACAACTTTTACTCTCCTTAATCAAAATTCTGACACTGCAGCCAGAAGGACCTTTGCAAGACATCTTCCTTCCTAAAATCTTCCGATAGCTTTCCTTTAATTTTTGAACAAATTCCAAACTCTGAAAATAACCTGCTGGTGGTGGTGGGTGCTATTGAGTTGATGGCAGCTCAGAGCGACCCTGTGCACAACAGAACAAAGCACTGTCCTGTCCTGTGCCAACCTCACAATCATTGCTATGCTACTGAGTTGATGCCAGCTCATAGCGACCCCATGCACAACAGAACGAAGCACTGTCCCGTCCTGTGCCAACCTCGCAATCATTGCTATGTGTCGGGGACCAGCCACGACAAACTTATTAGGGGGCTCACGAAGGGAGATGTGGAGTTGGCAAAAGAAATCACACGGAGTCGATGGTTTGTGCTGAATTCTGATTGAAGTTTTTTTATTTAATTTTTTCAACTCCTTATATACCGTTAAAATCTCATAGTGTATAATGATCTCATACACAATCAATTTCTTTGAAGCATTACACATCCTTGCTTATATCAATTTTTACTTTGTGTCTATACAATGTTAACAAAGGTATTTTTCTTAAAACAGTTTTCTTGGTCTTTTCATATCCTGTTCTTCTCATCCATCAAGTATTCTTTATCATTGATATGTAAATGATCTTGTTAAAATACCTTAATCTTTCTGACATCCTAAAATGTCAAGTAAACCTTTAAGAGTTCTTATTCCTTATTCCTATCTTTACCACCACCTGTTTCTTCTTAACTCTATTTTCTATTAATTCATTAATCACAACATGTACCTAAACATTATTTTCTATCGTAACTGACAACACAGTTGTTTCTCTGATTGATTAAACAAGAAAAACAAGAACATAAAAAAGCACTTAAAGTTTTGTAGTTAAGAATAAACGGAACAATGTGATATATTTTGGTGTTTTGTTGAAGATCAGTTGGCTGTATGTAGATGCGTTAATTTCTGGATTCTCGATTCTGTTCCATTGATCTATGTACCTTTCATTGTACCAGTACCAAGCTGTTTTGACCACTGTAGCCATGTAGTATATTTTG
>NW_006408937.1:1433555-1435055 GCF_000296735.1 Chrysochloris asiatica | reverse complement strand
AGAGAGAGAGAGAGAGAGAGAATGCCCACACCCCGACACCTCTTATCTCCGCGGCTCTGTCAGGCGTCTGTGGCTGCTCTGATCCTTTCCCCGCTTGGCCCCACACAAGATAGCGGCTCCTGGAGCAGCTGAGCATCCCGAACCAGAAAGCAATGGATTTCTTGCTTCTGCCACATACTCCCCGAGCTGTAAGTCTTCCAACCTTCTAAATATTCCTTTATATTTGGTTCAGAGTTCTGGGACCATCCTTTGAGCCTGCTTGGTCCTGTATTCTGTGTTGTTGCTGGCAGACTCCTCACTGTACTTCCACCAATCCACCATCTTGTTTATCTCCTTCCTTTGGCTCTTGACCTTTGACCATAGAACCTAACCTTCGACCCTGGCCCCAACCTCTCATACTTGGCTCTATAACTTTTGTCCTTTGATCTTTGATCCCTGACACCATGTGGACTAACTCTTACCTCAGCCATTAGTCCTTGACCTTTGAGCCCACATTTTGCCATTGGCCCCTTAACATCTGACCATTGAATTCTGGCCCTTTACTCCTAACCTTTGAGCCATGGTCCCTTGACACAAAACCTTGACCCTGACCCCCCCCAACATTTGACCCTTGAACTCTGACCCCAACCATTGACCTTGACCCTGACCGCTATACCCTAAACCTTAAATACTTAGTTCTAACCCCCAACTCCTAGTCCCCATTAACTCCCAACCCCTAACATCTAACCCTTAACCCCCTAACCCTTGTTCCTTGATCCTAAAACCCAAAACCGTTAAAACCATAGATCCTGAACACCAAGACCAAAGCACTGAACCACATGCTTCTTATAATTCTGTATTACTCTGCAAGACTTCCTGATACATGTGCAAGATCTGTGACCCTGCTGGTATTTGAAATCCCAAAGACATAGCTTCCAACATGGCAGCCACATGCAGGAAAAGTCCTGGTGTTGTCACCTCACTAGGTCACAGAGGCCGTGGTGCTCCTCCTTCCTATTCCTACCTAACACACCTTCACCAGCTGAACACAGTCAGCCTGGGAGCAGCTCATCCAACCAAAGTACCCTTGTCTCCTACCTTACAAGAAGCAAAGCACCTAAATCAGTATGAAGACTGACTTCCTAGCCACACAGCACAACCTGGTCAGCTTCCACAACTGACACCAGTGACCCTCAGAATGTCCCATAGTTTCTGGGTACCACAGTCGGATCACTTAGCCATCACCATGAACATCAGCATTGCTGAGATCACTAGCAGGGCAATGAGGGCTGGGAGAGGAATTGAGATGGCCAAGAGAAGGATCCTGAGTGATGAGAGAAGAGATTTGTTGTTGTTGTTGTTGTAAGGTGCCATTGAATCGGCACTGACTCATAGCGACCTTATGCACAGCAGAATGAAACAAATGTCCAATCCTGGGACAACCTCACTATTGTTGCCACGTTTGAATCCATCGATGCTGCCACATGGCCAATCCATCTCATTGGGGGTCTTCCTCTTTTT